>NC_069509.1:50898693-51068693 GCF_027579735.1 Bombina bombina
CAGCCTTTCTGGGAGTAGTGAAAAACAAATATTATTCAGACTTAAATTACATGAAAAGTTGGCAAAATAAATCATGAAAAATATTACAACATTTTTACCTTGAATAATTAAAGGGATACGAAACCCAAAAACATAATTTATGCTTACCTGATAAATTCCTTTCTCCTGTAGTGTAGTCAGTCCACGGGTCATCCATTACTTATGGGATATTAACTCCTCCCTAACAGGAAGTGCAAGAGGATCACCCAAGCAGAGCTGCTATATAGCTCCTCCCCTCTACATCACACCCAGTCATTCGACCGAAAACCAAACGAGAAAGGAGAAACTATAGGGTGCAGTGGTGACTGGAGTATAATTTAAAATTTAGACCTGCCATAAAAAAACAGGGCGGGCCGTGGACTGCCTACACTACAGGAGAAAGGAATTTATCAGGTAAGCATAAATTATGTTTTCTCCTGTTAAGTGTAGTCAGTCCACGGGTAATCCATTACTTATGGGATACCAATACCAAAGCTAAAAGTACACGGATGACGGGAGGGACAGGCAGGATCTTTACACGGAAGGAACCACTGCCTGAAGAACCTTTCTCCCAAAAACAGCCTCCGAAGAAGCAAAAGTGTCAAATTTGGAAAAAGTGTGAAGTGAAGACCAAGTCGCAGCCTTGCAAATCTGTTTAATAGAGGCCTCATTTTTAAAGGCCCAAGTGGAAGCCACAGCTCTGGTAGAATGAGCTGTAATTCTTTCAGGAGGCTGCTGTCCAGCAGTCTCATAGGCTAAACGTATTATACTACGAAGCCAGAAGGAGAGAGAGGTAGCCGAAGCCTTTTGACCTCTCCTCTGTCCAGAATAGACGACAAACAGGGAAGAAGTTTGTCGAAAATCTTTAGTTGCCTGTAAATAAAATTTCAGGGCACGGACAACGTCCAGATTGTGCAGAAGTCGTTCCTTCTTTGAGGAAGGATTAGGGCACAATGAAGGAACAACAATCTCTTGATTGATATTCCTGTTAGTGACTACCTTAGGTAAGAACCCAGGTTTAGTACGCAGAACTACCTTGTCTGAATGGAAAATCAGATAAGGAGAATCACAATGTAAAGCAGATAACTCAGAGACTCTTCGAGCCGAGGAAATAGCCATTAAAAACAGAACTTTCCAAGATAACAGCTTGATATCAATGGAATGAAGGGGTTCAAACGGAACACCCTGTAAAACGTTAAGAACTAAGTTTAAGCTCCATGGTGGAGCAACAGTTTTAAACACAGGCTTAATCCTGGCCAAAGCCTGACAAAAAGCCTGAACGTCTGGAACTTCTGACAGACGTTTGTGTAAAAGGATGGACAAAGCTGAGATCTGTCCCTTTAACGAACTAGCGGATAAACCCTTTTCTAAACCTTCTTGTAGAAAAGACAATATCCTAGGAATCCTAACCTTACTCCATGAGTAACTCTTGGATTCGCACCAATGCAAGTATTTGCGCCATATTTTATGGTAAATTTTCCTGGTAACAGGCTTCCTAGCCTGTATCAAGGTATCAATCACTGACTCCGAGAATCCACGCTTTGATAGAATCAAGCGTTCAATCTCCATGCAGTCAGCCTTAGAGAAATTAGATTTGGATGTTTGAAAGGACCCTGCACCAGAAGGTCCTGTCTCAGAGGTAGAGACCATGGTGGACAGGACAACATGTCCACTAGATCTGCATACCAGGTCCTGCGTGGCCACGCAGGCGCTATTAGAATCACCGATGCTCTCTCCTGTTTGATCCTGGCAATCAATCGAGGAAGCATCGGGAAGGGTGGAAACACATAAGCCATGTTGAAGACCCAAGGTGCTGTCAGAGCATCTATCAGAACCGCTCCCGGGTCTCTGGACCTGGATCCGTAATAAGGAAGTTTGGCGTTCTGGCGAGACGCCATGAGATCCAGATCTGGTTTGCCCCAACGCCGAAGTATTTGGGCAAAGACCTCCGGATGAAGTTCCCACTCCCCCGGATGAAAAGTCTGGCGACTTAGATAATCCGCTTCCCAGTTCTCCACGCCTGGGATGTGGATCGCTGATAGGTGGCAAGAGTGAGACTCTGCCCAGTGAATTATCTTTGAGACTTCCATCATTGCTAGGGAACTCCTTGTCCCTCCCTGATGGTTGATGTAAGCCACAGTCGTGATGTTGTCCGACTGAAACCTGATGAACCTCAGAAGGGCATTGAAAACTGCTCTTAATTCCAGAATATTTATGGGAAGGAGACTCTCCTCCTGCGTCCAAGATCCCTGAGTCTTCAGGGAATTCCAGACAGTGCCCCAACCTATCAGGCTGGCGTCTGTTGTTACAATCGTCCAATCTGGCCTGCTGAAGGGCATCCCCTTGGATAGATGTGGCCGAGAGAGCCACCATAGAAGAGAATTTCTGGTCTCTTGATCCAGATTCAGCATAGGGGACAAATCTGAGTAATCCCCATTCCACTGACTTAGCATGCACAGTTGCAGTGGTCTGAGATGCAGGCGTGCAAAGGGTACTATGTCCATTGCCGCTACAATTAAGCCGATTACCTCCATGCATTGAGCCACTGACAAGTGTGGAATGGAATGAAGGACCCGGCAAGCATTTAGAAGTTTTGTTAACCTGACCTCTGTCATATAAATCTTCATTTCTACAGAATCTATAAGAGTCCCTAAGAAGGGAACTCTTGTGAGTGGCAATAGAGAACTCTTTTCTTCGTTCACTTTCCACCCATGTGACCTTAGAAATGCCAGTACTAACTCTGTATGAGACTTGGCAGTTTGGAAACTTGACGCTTGTATCAGAATGTCGTCTAGGTACGGAGCTACCGATATTCCTCGCGGTCTTAGTACCGCCAGAAGAGAACCCAGAACCTTTGTAAAGATTCTTGGAGCAGTAGCTAACCCGAAGGGAAGAGCTACAAACTGGTAATGCCTGTCTAGGAAGGCGAACCTTAGATACCGGTAATGATCTTTGTGAATTGGTATGTGAAGGTAGGCATCCTTTAAATCCACTGTGGTCATGTACTGACCCCTTTGGATCATGGGTAAGATTGTCCGAATAGTTTCCATTTTGAACGATGGAACTCTTAGGAATTTGTTTAGGATCTTTAAATCCAATATTGGTCTGAAGGTTCCTTCTTTCTTGGGAACCGCAAACAAATTTGAGTAAAACCCTTGTCCGTGTTCCGACCGCGGAACCGGGTGGATCACTCCCATTAGTAAAAGATCTTGTACACAGCGTAGAAACGCCTCTTTCTTTATCTGGTTTGTTGACAACCTTGAAAGATGAAATCTCCCTTTTGGAGGAGAAGTTTTGAAGTCCAGAAGATATCCCTGAGATATGATCTCCAACGCCCAGGGATCCTGGACATCTCTTGCCCAAGCCTGGGCGAAGAGAGAAAGTCTGCCCCCTACTAGATCCGTTTCCGGATTGGGGGCCCTCACTTCATGCTGTCTTAGGGGCAGCAGCAGGTTTTCTGGCCTGCTTGCCCTTGTTCCAGGTCTGGTTAGGTTTCCAGCCTTGTCTGTAGCGAGCAACAGTTCCTTCCTGTTTTGGAGCAGAGGAAGTTGATGCTGCTCCTGCCTTGAAGTTACGAAAGGCACGAAAATTAGACTGTCTAGCCCTTGGTTTGGCACTGTCTTGAGGCAGGGCATGGCCCTTACCTCCCGAAATGTCAGCGATAATTTCTTTCAAACCGGGCCCGAATAATGTCTGCCCCTTGAAAGGTATGTTAAGCAATTTAGATTTAGAAGTCACATCAGCTGACCAGGATTTTAGCCACAGCGCTCTGCGCGCCTGAATGGCGAATCCGGAATTCTTAGCCGTAAGTTTAGTTAAATGTACTACGGCATCAGAAATAAATGAATTAGCTAGCTTAAGGGCTTTAAGCTTGTGTGTAATCTCATCCAATGGAGCTGTGTCAAGGGTCTCTTCCAGAGACTCAAACCAAAATGCCGCCGCAGCCGTGACAGGCGCAATGCATGCAAGGGGTTGCAATATAAAACCTTGTTGAACAAACATTTTCTTAAGGTAACCCTCTAACTTTTTATCCATTGGATCTGAAAAGGCACAGCTATCCTCCACTGGGATAGTGGTACGCTTAGCTAAAGTAGAAACTGCTCCCTCCACCTTAGGGACCGTTTGCCATAAGTCCCGTGTGGTGGCGTCTATTGGAAACATTTTTCTGAATATAGGAGGGGGTGAGAAAGGCACACCGGGTCTATCCCACTCCTTGTTAACAATTTCAGTAAGTCTCTTAGGTATAGGAAAAACGTCAGTACACGTCGGTACCGCAAAATATTTATCCAACCTACATATTTTCTCTGGGATTGCAACCGTGTTACAATCATTCAGAGCCGCTAACACCTCCCCTAGTAATACACGGAGGTTCTCCAGCTTAAATTTAAAATTTGAAATGTCTGAATCCAGTTTATTTGGATCAGATCCGTCACCCACAGAATGAAGCTCTCCGTCTTCATGTTCTGCAAATTGTGACGCAGTATCAGACATGGCCCTAGCATTATCAGCGCACTCTGTTCTCACCCCAGAGTGGTCTCGTTTACCCCTAAGTTCTGGCAATTTAGATAAAACTTCAGTCATAACATTAGCCATGTCTTGTAAAGTGATTTGTAATGGCCGCCCTGATGTACTTGGCGTTACAATATCACGCACCTCCTGAGCGGGAGATGCAGGTACTGACACGTGAGGCAAGTTAGTCGGCATAACTTCCCCCTCATTGTCTGGTGAATTTTTCTTAACATGTACAGATTGGCTTTTATTTAAAGTAGCATCAATGCAATTAGTACATAAATTTCTATTGGGCTCCACCTTGGCCTTTGAACATATTGCACAAAGAGATTCCTCTGTGTCAGACATGTTTAAACAAACTAGCAATTAGACTAGCAAGCTTGGAAAATACTTTTCAAATGAATTTACAAGCAATATAAAAAACGTTACTGTGCCTTTAAGAAGCACACAAAAAAACTGTCACATTGAGATAACAATGAACCGGTTTAGTTATAGCAATCAATTTTTCATATGAAATGCATTCATTTAGCAAAGGATTGCACCCATTAGCAAATGGATTATTAACCCCTTAATACCAAAAAACGAATAACAAATAAAATAAATACGTTTTTATCACAGTCAAAGCACAGTCTCACAGGTCTGCTGTGAGTGATTACCTCCCTCAAACTAGTTTTGGAGACCCCTGAGCTCTGTAGAGACGTCCTGGATCATGCAGGGAGAATAAGGAAGACTGTGACTGAATTTTTAATGCGTAGTAAAAGCGCCAAAATAGGCCCCTCCCACTCATAATACAGCAGTGGGGAAGCTCAGTAAACTGATTTTATTCAAAATAAACGACAGCCAAGTGGAAAATAGTGCCCATAAATTTTTCACCAAGTACCTCAGAGAGAAAAACGATTAACCTGCCAGTAAACGTTTTAAATATATGAAATAATAATAAAAGCCTGTTGCTAGTCGCTATCACTGCAGAAAGGCTATAAGTTATATGTATACCGTATTTTCTTAGTGAAGTGCCATTCCCCAGAAATACTTTAGTGCCAACATACATACATAACAGCCTGATACCAGTTGCTACTACTGCATTTAAGGCTGTACTTACATTATAATGGTATTAGCAGTATTTTCTCAGTCAATTCCATTCCTTAGAAAATAATATACTGCAACATACCTCTTTGCAGGTGAACCCTGCCCGCTGTCCCCTGTTCTGAAGTTACCTCGCTCCTCAGAATGGCCGAGAACAGCAAATGGATCTTAGTTACGTCCGCTAAGATCATACACAAACTCAGGTAGATTCTTCTTCTAATACTGCCTGAGAAGAAACAACACACTCCGGTGCTGTTTAAAACAACAAACTTTTGATTGAAGAAATAAAAACTAAATTTAATAACCACACTCCTCTCACACATCCTATCTATTAGTTAGGTGCAAGAGAATGACTGGGTGTGATGTAGAGGGGAGGAGCTATATAGCAGCTCTGCTTGGGTGATCCTCTTGCACTTCCTATTAGGGAGGAGTTAATATCCCATAAGTAATGGATGACCCGTGGACTGACTACACTTAACAGGAGAAATAAAATATTTTGTGATTCAGACAGAGCATACAACTATAACAAAAGTTTCCAAATTACTTCTATTTTTGTTCCCATGATATTCTTTGTTGAAGAGATACCTACCTAGGTGTCTTGAGCACTACATGGCAGAAAACGGTGCTGTCATCTAGTAGAAATGGGTAACTTTCTTGCAAAACTGCTGGCATATAGGTTACTAATGGTCTTGGGCTGGTATGTAGACTTTTAATGGTCTTGGGCTGGCATGTAGGCTATTAATGGTCTTGAGCTGGCATGTAGGTTACGATTGGTCTTAGAGTGGCATGTAGACTATTATTGGTCTTAGGCTGGCATGTAGGCTATTATTAGTCTTAGGCTGGCATGTAGGCTACTATTAGTCTTAGGCTGGCATGTAGGCTACTATTGGTCTTGGGCTGCTCATGTAGGCTTTTAATGGTCTTGGGCTGGCATGTAGACTATTAATGGTATTGGGCTGGCATGTAGGCTACTATTGGCCTTGGCTAGCATGTTGGCTATTATTGGTCTTGGGCTGGCATGTAGGCTATTAATGGTCTTGGGCTGGCATGTAGGCTATTATTGGTCTTGGGCTGCAGGTAGGCTAGTATTGGTCTTAAATAAAAAGAGAGAGGCGCTCAACCTGAGAACAAACAATAGCATAATAGCTTGTTCTATGGCTAGTTACCACCCAAGAAGAAGACTTTTTTTGCTCAACATGTGCCTTTCGCAGAGAACTTTCCTGAAGCATATCAGTCTGATCCTGACTTCACAGTACAATCCAGCCCCAAAATACCAGGCAATCCCTCTCTGAACGAGAGAAACAGCAAAACCCCAGACGTACGTTTCGGCCTATTGTGGGCCTCATCAGTGAGGTGCAGCCATATCGCTCTAGGCACACAGAGCAACGGGTCCACGTCTGGATTCCCGCATCACACTTAGGGAGACTTCCCCAAGTGTCATAATTTGCATAAATAAAAAGAGAGAAGCACTCAACCTGAGAACAAACAATAGCATAATAGCTTGTTCTATTGCTAGTTACCACCCAAGAAGCAGTCTCTTTTTGCTTAACATGTGCCTTTCACAGAGAAGAACTTTCCTGAAGCATATCAGTCTGATCTTGACTTCACAGTACAATCCAGCCTCGAAATACCAGGCAATCCCTCTCTGAACGAGAGAAACAACAAAACCCCAGACGTACGTTTCGGCCTATTGTGGGCCTCGTCAGTGAGGTGCAGCCATATCCCTCTAGGCACACTGAGCAAAGGGTCCACGTCTGGATTCCCGCATCACACTTAGGGAGACTTCCCCAAGTGTCATAATTTGCATAAATAAAAAGAAAGAAGCGCTCAACCTGAGAATGAACAATAGCATAATAGCTTGTTCTATGGCTAGTTACCACCCAAGAAGCAGCCTCTTTTTGCCCAACATGTGCCTTTCACAGAGAATTGAAGATAAAGAGGGCGCCACATAGCGTGATATTGTTTAACAAAAGAAAGGGATAACACAAGACAGAGAGGTAATGTGCTTACCAATATCTGTGGTACTGTTCTGTGACCAGTACTGTCTCGCCTGCTAGCACTTTAATCAGTGGCTAGTACACTGTTGGATGCGATCCTTCCCGGAGCTTATCCTTGGATCAGGGAATCGTGCTGTGAGCGTTTCTCTGTTCAGCTGTTTCCCTGTGTTGTTCGATTGGGTTTGTAACTCATAAGAAATGCACAACTTCCAGGTTTTAAAAGAAGACTTTAAAAGGCTTTATTATAACGCGTTTCTCAACCGCCAAGGGTCGTTTCTTCAGATATCAATCGATATAATCGCTTTGATATCTGAAGAAACGACCCTTGGCGGTTGAGAAACGCGTTATAATAAAGCCTTTTAAAGTCTTCTTTTAAAACCTGGAAGTTGTGCATTTCTTATGAGTTACAAACCCAATCGAACAACACAGGGAAACAGCTGAACAGAGAAACGCTCACAGCACGATTCCCTGATCCAAGGATAAGCTCCGGGAAGGATCGCATCCAACAGTGTACTAGCCACTGATTAAAGTGCTAGCAGGCGAGACAGTACTGGTCACAGAACAGTACCACAGATATTGGTAAGCACATTACCTCTCTGTCTTGTGTTATCCCTTTCTTTTGTTAAACAATATCACGCTATGTGGCGCCCTCTTTATCTTCAATTTTAAACAGTTATACCCCTGCTCTCTGGGAACAAGAGGAGCTGCCTACACAGAAGAACAGCCTATACATACGGTCTGCCATCCACATATGTTTAAAGCAGTGGACTGAGCGAGAGCACTAGACGAAGACCAAGACCAAGTGGCTAATTGTGAGAACATTACACTCTCTGGGATCACAGATCCATTTTCTATGTTTGTCTTATTTTGTTTTAAAAAAAAACAAAAAAAAAACAGCGCGCCTTTTTATCTCCTTGTGAGATACCATACTTTCACAGAGAAGAACTTTCCTAAAGCATATCAGGCTGATCCTGACTTCACAGTACAGTCCAGCCCCAAAATACCAGGCAATCCCTCTCTGAATGAGAGAAACAGCAAAACCCCAGACGTACATTTCGGCGTATTGGGGGCCTCGTCAGTGGGGTGCAGCCATATCCCTCTAGGCATACTGAGCAACGGATCCACGTCTGGATTCCTGCATCACACTTAGGGAGACTTCCCCAAGTGTCATAATTTGCATAAATTAAAAGAGAGAAGCGCTCAACCTGAGAATGAACAATAGCATAATAGCTTGTTCTATGGCTAGTTACCACCCAAGAAGCAGCCTCTTTTTGCTCAACATGTGCCTTTCACAGAGAAGAACCTTCCTAAAGCATATCAGTCTGATCCTGACTTCACAGTACAGTCCAGCCCTGAAATACCAGGCAATAGTATTGGTCTTAGGCTGGCATGTAGGCTATTATTGGTCTTGGGCTGGCATGTAGGCTATTAATGATCTTTGGCTGGCATGTAGACTATTATTGGTCTTGGGCTGGCTGGCATGTAGGCTATTATTGGTCTTAGGCTGGCATGTAGGCTATTAATGGTCTTGGGCTGGCATGTAGACTATTATTGGTCTTGGGCTGGCATGTAGTCTATTAATGGTCTTAGGCTGGCATGTAGGCTATTATTAGTCTTTAGCTGACATGGGCTGGCATGTAGGCTACTATTGACCTTGGGCTTGCATGTAGGCTATTATTGGTCTTGGGCTGGCATGTAGGCTACTATGGCCTTGGGCTGGCATGTAGGCTATTATTGGTCTTGGGCTGGCATGTAGGCTACTATTGGCTTTGGGCTGGCATGTAGGCTATTAATGGTCTTGGGCTGGCATGTAGGCTATTATTGGTCTTGGGCTGGGTTGTAGGCTAGTATTGGTCTTGGGCTCGCATGTAGGCTATTAATGGTCTTGGGCTGGCATGTAGGCTATTATTGGTCTCTCTCTTTCTCTAACCCTCTGTGTGTGATTGTGTCTCTCTCTCTTTCTCTAACCCTCTGTGTGTGATTGTGTCTCTCTCTCTCTTTCTCTCTCTCTAACCCTCTGTGTGTGATTGTGTCTCTCTCTCTTTCTCTCTCTCCCTCTAACCCTCTCTGTGTGATTGTGTCTCTCTCTCTTTCTCTAACCCTCTGTGTGTGATTCTGTCTCTCTCTCTTTCTCTAACCCTCTGTGTGTGATTGTGTCTCTCTCTCTTTCTCTAACCCTCTGTGTGTGATTGTGTCTCTCTCTCTCTAACCCTCTGTGTGTGATTGTGTCTCTCTTTCTCTCTCTCTAACCCTCTGTGTGTGATTGTGTCTCTCTCTTTCTAACCCTCTGTGTGTTGATTGTCTCTCTCTTTCTCTCTCTAACCCTCTGTGTTTGATTGTGTGTCTCTCTCTCTTGCTCTCTCTCTCTAACCCTCTGTGTGTGATTGTGTCTCTCTCTCTTTCTCTAACCCTCTGTGTGTGTGATTGTGTCTCTCTCTTTCTCTAACCCTCTGTGTGTGATTGTGTCTCTCTCTCTTTCTCTAACCCTCTGTGTGTGATTGTGTCTCTCTCTTTCTCTCTCTCTAACCCTCTGTGTGTGATTGTGTCTCTCTCTCTCTTTCTAACCCTCTGTGTGTGATTGTGTCTCTCTCTTTCTCTAACCCTCTGTGTGTGATCGTGTCTCTCTCTTTCTCTCTCTCTCTAACCCTCTGTGTGTGATTGTGTCTCTCTCTTTCTCTCTCTCTCTAACCCTCTGTGTGTGATTGTGTCTCTCTTTCTCTCTCTCTAACCCTCTGTGTGTGATTGTGTCTCTCTCTTTCTCTCTCTCTAATCCTCTGTGTGTGATTGTGTCTCTCTTTCTAACCCTCTGTGTGTTGATTGTCTCTCTCTTTCTCTCTCTCTAACCCTCTGTGTTTGATTGAGTCTCTCTTTCTCTAACCCTCTGTGTGTGTGTGATTGTGTCTCTCTCTTTCTCTAACCCTCTGTGTGTGATTGTGTCTCTCTCTTTCTCTAACCATTTGTGTGTGATTGTGTCTCTCTCTCTCTCTCTAACCCTCTGTGTGTGATTGTGTCTCTCTTTCTCTAACCCTCTGTGTGTGATTGTCTCTCTCTTTCTCTAACCCTCTGTGTGTGATTGTGTCTCTCTCTCTTTCTCTCTAACCCTCTGTGTGTGATTGTGTCTCTCTTTCTCTCTCTCTAACCCTCTGTGTGTGATTGTCTCTCTCTCTATATATCTCTATCTCTAACACTGTGTGTGATTGTGTCTCTCTCTCTTTCTCTCTCTCTCTAACCCTCTGTGTGTGATTGTGTGTCTCTCTCTTTCTCTCTCTCTCTAACCCTCTGTGTGTGATTGTGTCTCTCTCTCTTTCTCTCTCTAACCCTCTGTGTGTGATTGTGTGTCTCTCTCTTTCTCTCTCTAACCCTCTGAATGTGATTGTGTCTCTCTCTCTTTCTCTAACCCTCTGTGTGTGATTGTGTCTCTCTCTCTTTCTCTCTCTAACCCTCTGTGTGTGATTGTGTGTCTCTTTCTCTAACCCTCTGTGTGTGATTGTGTCTCTCTCTCTCTTTAACCCTCTGTGTGTGATTGTGTCTCTCTCTCTCTTTCTCTCTCTCTCTAACCCTCTGTGTATGATTGTGTCTCTCTCTCTTTTTCTCTCTCTCTAACCCTCTGTGTGTGATTGTGTCTCTCTTTCTCTAACCCTCTGTATGTGATTGTGTCTTTCTCTCTCTCCAACCCTCTGTGTGTGATTGTGTCTCTCTCTCTCTAACCCTCTGTGTGTGATTGTGTCTCTCTCTCTCTCTAACCCTCTGTGTGTGATTGTGTCTCTCTCTCTTTCTCTCTCTCTAACCCTCTGTGTGGGATTGTGTCTCTCTCTCTCTCTAACCCTCTGTGTGTGATTGTGTCTCTCTCTCTCTAACCCTCTGTGTGTGATTGTGTCTCTCTCTCTTTCTCTCTCTCTAACCCTGTGTGTGTGATTGTGTCTCTCTCTCTAACCCTCTGTGTGTGATTGTGTGTGTCTCTCTCTCTCTCTAACCCTCTGTGTGTGATTGTGTCTCTCTCTTTCTCTCTCTCTAACCCTCTCTGTGTGATTGTGTCTCTCTTTCTCTCTAACCCTCTGTGTCTCTCTCCCCCCGTCTCTCTCTCCCTCTCCCCCCGAGTGCTTTTCTGTGTTTCTGTCTACCTTTTATTTATTTATTTATTTAATTAATGAATTGGTAGTGCCATCTGATGGTGTGGCTTTATTTAAAAGGGTGGGGTCAAGCGCCCCACCATCTTTACATTTCAGCCGCCACTGGATCAAGACATTTTTATATTTACTGAATAATGAAAGAATCTATAAGCATAATTTGCAGCATTAAAGTAAAAAGTATGTTTTAAACATATATTTTAATGGGTATGGATTTCTAGATCTCATAATCAGAGCAAGCCTTGTGTTATCTGGCAAGAGTTTCTGTTACAATCCTTTAGACTAAAATCAGATGTTTACTAAGTTGACCAGTTTTCCAAGACACCGTTTAAAGGAACATGAAACCCATATGTTTTCTTTCATGATTTAGAAAGAGCATGCAATTTTAAATAACTTTCCAATTTACATTTAATATCTAATGTCTTCATTCTTTTGATATTCTTTGTTGAAAATAATATCTAAATATGCTCAGTAGCTGCTGATTGGTGGCTGCACATAGATACCTTATGTGATTGGCTCACCCATGTGCATTGCTATTTCTTCAACAAAGGATATCTAAAGAATGAAGGTGTATTCTAGCCACTGCCTCACCAGCCTCTGACGTCACTGCACGTCACTGATATATATATATATACACATACACATACACACAGTATACACATATATATATATATACATACACACAGTATACATATATATATATATATATATATACACACTATATATATATATATATATATATATAATGTCTATGGGGTAGATTTATCATACCCCAGGCGGAAATGATTCGCTATAGCGAATCATGTGCAGGGGGCTTGTGCAATGCCGCCCCCTGCACATTTGTGGCCAATCGGCCGCTAGCAGGGGGTGTCAATCATCCCAATCGTATCTGAGGTGTCGGATGAGTTAAGGAGCAGCGGTCTTAAGCATCCGCTGTTTAATAAATCGGCCCCTTTATGTCTATATGTTTGCGCGAAAGTAATACTTCTATGGGGGAATATGTTATCGCACGTGCGATATCCTAAGTTTGTGAGTGAAAAAAGTTTACTTTTAACTCATAATATGAGCGCAACCAGATGCACGCAAAAAGCTTACTTCTAGCGCAGTTAAAATGCTCAAGCGGTAGCGTTAAATAGCGCTCCACTTGTAATCTAGCCCTTAATATGGTTACCAATATATTGGTACGCAGCTGCATTAGCAACATTCTAATTACCAAGAACCAATGGCAAACCCATGTATGTCTGATATTTCTGCACAAGCGGTATGTAAATAATTTAAGTGAGAAACCCAAAGTTTGCGAAAAAGTTAGTGATTTTTTTTATTTGATCGCATTTGTTGGTGAAATGGTGGTATGAAATATACCAAAATGGGCCTAGATCAATACTTTGAGTTGTGTACTTAAAAAAATATATAGTTTTGACAGTTTAATAAAGAAACAACAAGGCTCTATTTCAGTTTAAATGGAGTGATAGCAAAAATGCTAAAAATTCTCCGTTATTTTGGGTGAGTTTTTCTCAAAAATTTCTGGTAGTGAAGGGGTTAAGCCTTCCCCCAGCTGATTAGAGGCAAATACCTCAAAGCGGCTGTCCTGGGATGGTTCTGAATTGCTGCACTTACCCTGGCTAAGCTTAAAAGCTGTGTGTACAGCGATGCTATGGGTTAAAGGGAATCTACCTAAAATCAGACTGAAGCAAACATTTGGGACATTGTAAACCTAATTTGCATATCTTACCAGAATCCTTTGTTGAGCTCAAGGGCAACACATAAATTATAATATGTGATGAAAACTGACCCTGCGCCATTTGTTAAAAGTATAGGGCACACCAAACAAATTACAGCCTCGCTAACATTCTCAGGTTATACTATATTATATATATACTGTATATGCATACAAAGAGAGCGTAGCGCCCTTCCAGGAACGAACAATAGCTCAGTAGCTTGTTCTGTGGCAATTTACCACCCAGGAGCAGCCTCTTTTAGCCCAGTTGTGCTTTTCACAGAGGAAAACTTTCCTAAAGTATATCAGTCTGAATCCGCCAAGTAAGCACAGTCCACCCCGACATACCAGGCAATTCTCCTTTGAACAAGGAACATGACAACCCCAGACGATCGTTTCGGACTCCGATGGGCCTCGTCAGTGAGGTGCAGCCACATTCCTCTGAGCACACTGGGCAGCTCTCTTTGTATGTATATATATATAATGTTTTTTTGAGGGGAAAAAAGCTGCCAGTACTCATTGGGGCCTATTTATCAACCCGTCAACTGTGCTGCATTCGCCGGCACCAATACACTCGCCTAACATCGCTGCCACGGACCTGAATACGCTCTCCATATTTATAAAAAAAAACTGTCAAAAAGCTGCGCACCAAGTACGGGGCGATGAGCAGCGGACTGTTGTTAACTAACAGTCATCGATCTCGCTGCTCTTCGGCTTTTTCACAGCTTTTTTTATAGCCTGTCACTAAACACAGCCACTATACTAAAATGTGTAACCCCTACACCGCCGTTCCCGGACCCCGCCGCAACTAAATAAAGTTATTAACCCCTAAAACGACGCTCCCGGAGCCCACCGCCACTCTAATAAATGTATTAACCCCTATCCCTCTGCTCCCGGAGCCCACCGCCACCTACATTATACTTATTAACCCCTAATCTCCCGCCCCTACATTATGTTATTAACCCCTATCCCTCCGCTCCCGGAGCCCACCGCAACTAAATGACGTTATTAACCCCTAAACCGCCAGCCCCCCACATCGCCATAAACTAAATTAACCTATTAACCCCTAAACCTAACAACCCGATAACTTTATATTAAATATTACCTCATCCCTATCTTATAATATATTTAAACTTACCTTTAAAATTAAATTAAACTATATTAAACTAATAATGAATCTACCCTAACTATTATACTAAAATTAAATTAAACTATATTAATCTACTAATTAATCTACCCTAACTATTAGACTAAAATTACATTAAACTATATTAAACTAATAATTAACCTACCCTAACTGTTAAATTACATTAAACTACAAATTAAATTAACTATATTATATATTTAAAAACCTAACCCTACTCAAATAATTTAAATCTACACTAAAAAATTACTGTTACAAAAACTAACAACTAAGTTACAAAAAAAAAATAAACACTAAGTTACACAAAATAAAAAAAACATTATCAAAGATTTAAACTAATTACACCTAATCTAAGGGCCCTATGAAAATAAAAAAGCCCCCCCAAAATAAACCCCCCTAGCCTACAAAAAACTACAAATAGCTATTAAAAGGGCCTTTTGCGGGGCATTGCCCCAACGAAATGAGCTCTTTTACCTGTAAAAAAAATACAAATACCCCCAACAGTAAAACCCACCACCCACACAACCAACCCCCCAAATTAAAGCCAACTAAAAAAAACCTAACCTCCCCATTGCCCTGAAAAGGGCATTTGTATGGGCATTGCCCTTAAAAGGGCATTTAGCTCTATTGCAGCCCAAACCCTAATCTAAAAATAAAACCCACCCAATGCACCCTTAAATAAATCCTAACACTAACCCCTGAAGATTCACTTACAGTTTTGAAGATCTGACATCCATCCTCCAAGAAGCTGGCAGAAGTCTTCATCCAAGTCCGCAGAAGTCTTCACCCAGACGGCATCTTCTATCTTCATCCATCCGGCACGGAGCGGCTCCATCTTCCAGACATCCGACGCGGAGCATCCTCTTCTTACGGCGTCTTCGTCCAGAATGAAGGTTCCTTTAAATGACGTCATCCAAGATGGCGTCCCTTAGATTCCGATTGGCTGATAGAATTCTATTAGCCAATCGGAATTAAGGTTGAAAAAATCCTATTGGCTGTTGCAATCAGCCAATAGGATTGAGCTTTCATCCTATTGGCTAATCCTATCAGCCAATAGGATGAAAGCTCAATCCTATTGGCTGATTGCAACAGCCAATCAGAATCTAAGGGACGCCATCTTGAATGAAGTAATTTAAAGGAACCTTCATTCGGGAAGAAGACAACGTAAGAAGAAGATGCTCCGCGTCGGATGTCTGGAAGATGGAGCCGCTCCGCGCTGGATGGATGAAGATAGAAGATGCCGTCTGGGTGAAGACTTCTGCGGGCTTGGATGAAGACTTCTGCCGGCTTCTTGGAGGATGGATGTCGGATCTTCAAAACTGTAAGTGAATCTTCAGGGGTTAGTGTTAGGATTTTTTAAGGGTGTATTGGGTGGGTTTTATTTTTAGATTAGGGTTTGGGCTGCAATAGAGCTAAATGCCCTTTTAAGGGCAATGCCCATACAAATGCCCTTTTCAGGGCAATGTGGAGCTTAGTTTTTTTTAGTTAGGCTTTTATTTGGGGGGTTGGTTGTGTTGGTGGTGGGTTTTACTGTTGGGGGTTGTTTGTATTTTTTTTTTTACAGGTAAAAAGAGCTGATTTCTTTGGGGCATCCCCAGCAAAAGGCCCTTTTAAGGGCTATTGGTAGTTTATTGTAGACTAGTTTATTTTTTTTTGTAACTTAGTTGTTAGTTTTTGTAACTTAGTAATTTTTTAGTGTAGATTTAAATTATTTGGGTAGGGTTAGGTTTTTAAATATATAATATAGTTAATTTAATTTGTAGTTTAATGTAATTTAGTCTAACAGTTAGGGTAGGTTAATTATTAGTTTAATATAGTTTAATGTAATTTTAGTCTAATAGTTAGGGTAGATTAATTAGTAGATTAATATAGTTTAATTTAATTTCATTTTAGTATAATAGTTAGGGTAGATTAATTATTAGTTTAATATAGTTTAATTTAATTTTAAAGGTAAGTTTAAATATATTATAAGATAGGGATGAGGTAATATTTAATATAAAGTTATCGGGTTGTTAGGTTTAGGGGTTAATAGGTTAATTTAGTTTATGGCGATGTGGGGGGCTGGCGGTTTAGGGGTTAATAACTTTATTTAGTTGCGGTGGGCTCCGTGAGCGGCGGGATAGGGGTTAATAACATAATGTAGGTGGCGGCGGTGTAGGTGGCGGCAGATTAGGGGTTAAGAACATAATGTAGGTGGCGGCAGGGTCCGGGAGCGGCAGGATAGGGGTTAATAAGGTTATTAGAGTTGCGGTGTGCTCCGGGAGCAACGTGATAGGGGTTAATACCTTTATTTAGTTGCGGCGGGGTCCGGGAGCGGTGGGATAGGGGTTAAACAGTTTAGTATAGTGGTGGTGCTTAGTGACAGTATACAAATAAAGCTGGGAAAAAGCTGAATAGCAGCAAGATCGATGACTGTTAGTTAACAACAGTCCGCTGCTCATTGCCCCGTACTTGGTGCGCGGCTTTTTGACAGCTTTTTTGTTTAATATGAAGAACGTATTCAGGTCCGCAGCTGCGATGTCAGGCGAGCGTATTGGTGCCGTTGAATGCAAGTAAGTTGACGGCTTGGTAAATAGGCCTCTAAGTCTAACCCTAATGTAACCCTAACCCTAACACCCACTAACTTTAACATAATTAAAATAAATCTAAATAAAAATGACAATACCTAAATAATTCCTATTTAAAATTAAATACTTACCTATAAAATAAACCCTAAGCTAGCTACAATATAACTAATAGTTATATTGTACCTATCTTAGGTTTTATTTTTATTTCACAGCTAAGTTTGTATTTATTTTAACTAGGTAGACTAGTTAGTAAATAGTTATTAACTATTTACTAACTACCTAGTTAAAATAAATACAAATTTACCTGTAAAATAAAACCTAACCTGTCTTACACTAACACCTAACATTACACTACAATTAAATCAATTACATTAATTAAATACAATTAACTAAATTACAAAAAACAAACACTAAATTACACAAAATAAAAAAGAAATGATCAAATATTTAAACTAATTACACCTAATCTAATAGCCCCCCCAAAATAATAAAACCCCTAGCCTAAACTAAACTGCCAATAGCCCTTAAAAGGGCCTTTTGCGGGGCATTGCCCCAAAGAAATCAGCTCTTTTACCTGTAAAAAAAAATCTACAAACAACCCCCCAACAGTAAAACCCACCACCCACACAACCAACCCCCCAAATAAAATCCTATCTAAAAAACCTAAGCTCCGCATTGCCCTGAAAAGGGCATTTGGATGGGCATTGATCTTAAAAGGGCATTTAGCTATTTTCCATTGCCCAAACCCTAAGCTAAAAATAAAACCCACCCAATAAACCCTTAAAAATACCTAACACTAACCCCTGAAGATCCACTTACAGTTTTTGAAGACCAGACATCCATCCTCATCAAGCTGGGAGAAGTCTTCATCCAAGCGGGCAGAAGTCCTCAACGAAGCCGGGAGAAGTCTTCATCCAAGCGGGCAGAAGTCCTCAACGAAGCAGGGAGAAGTCTTCATCCAAGCAGCAAGAAGTGGTCCTCCAGGTGGGCAGAACTCTTCATCCAGTTGGCATGCGTGCAGAGGTGGAACGTACAACTCCTGTTACCGATCCTCCGGTTTTAGGTATAGTTAAGAAAGTGAAGTTAGCATCGATCACACCCTGCTGTAGAGCAGAATCTGGAGCTGTAGAGGCAGTAAATGTCCCTCTCTGATCTTTCATTACAATGCTGTTTTCCGACTGCGTAGTATAGAGGGAGGCCATCTCACTATTAACTGTTGTGATGTATGCCTTGTTTGTAGCGCCCAGAGTATCTGACTTCCCCAGAGCAGCATCCGACCTCGCATTTTCACCTCCATCAGCACATGGCAAACACACTAAACAAGGGGTTTCTCTCGGGGTAGTGTCATGAGCCGTCAGCTGGGGGACGAGTGTTCTTGCATTTTCCTGACTGGGTGGGCTAGTAATTCCACTAAAGTACTTATCAAATAGCAGGTGAAGGCTTTGAAAGTGTTCATCTAGCATGCGTAGCAGGGTTTCTTCCAATATCTGTGCCTCCATTTGCGAACTGTCCAGTTGCAATTGAGCTGGTTTGGTAACCCAGGGACCTGGGGGGTATATATGCGGTAGCTTTAACGACACCAACAGTCAGTCCATAAAGGCCTCACAACCTTGTGACTAATCATAGTGCAACTGAGGAACATAGGTAGGTCCGTTTTGTGTTAGATATCTCCAGAGTCCTCTTGAACAACACAAGGTGAAGTGGCTTATGTTTTCCAAACAAAAAGTTAAGTGAAAGTTTAGAAATAACTAAAATAACAGATTAAGATCAGGAGCTCATCACACACACGTCCTACCGCAACAGCTATAGGCTCCGCCCCCTGGGTGGGTTTTATTTTTAGCTTAGGGTTTGGGCAATGGAAAAGAGCTAAATGCCCTTTTAGATAAGATTTTATTTGGGGGGTTTGGTTGTGTGGGGGGTGGGTTTTACTGTTGTGGGGTTGTTTTTTTTTTTTTTTTACAGGTAAAAGAGCTGATTTCTTTGGGGCTATTGGCAGTTTAGTTTAGGCTAGGGTTTTTTTTATTTGGGGGGGCTTTTTTATTTTGATAGGGCTATTAGATTAGGTGTAATTAGTTTAAATATTTGATAATTTCTTTTTTATTTTGTGTAATTTAGTGTTTATTTTTTTTGTAATTTAGTTAATAGTATTTAATTAATGTAACTGATTTAATTGTAGTGTAATGTTAGGTTTTATTTTACAGGTAAATTTGTATTTATTTTAACTAGGTAGTTATTAAATAGTTAATAACTATTTACTAACTAGTCTACCTAGTTAAAATAAATACAAACTTGCCTGTGAAATAAAAATAAAACCTAAGCTAGATACAGTGTAACTATTAGTTATATTGTAGCTAGCTTAAGGTTTATTTTATATGTAAGTATTTAGTTTTAAATAGGAATTATTTAGTTAATGATAGTAATTTTTATTTATTTTTATTTTAATTATATTAAAGTTAGGGGTGTTAGGGTTAGATTTAGGGTTAGGTTTAGGGGTTAATAACTTTAGTATAGTGGCAGCGGTGACGTTGGGGGTGGCAGATTAGAGGTTAATATTATTTAGTGTTTGCGATGCGGGAGTGCCGCGGTTTAGGGGTTAATATGTTTATTATAGTGGCGGCAATGTCCGGAGTGGCAGATTAGGGGTTAATAAATTTATTATAGTGTTTGCGATGTGGGAGGGCCTCGGTTTAGGGGTTAATAGTAGTTTATGGGTGTTAGTGCACTTTGTAACACTTTAGTTATGAGTTTTATGCTACAGATTTGTAACGTAAAACTCATAACTACTGACTTTAGATGGTGGTGCGAATCTTGACGGTATAGGCTGTACCGCTCACTTTTTATCTCCCAGGCAAAACTCGTAATACTGACGCTATGGAAGTCCCATTGAATAAGTACCTTTTGAAAGGTGCGGTAGTTACGTTGTGTTACGGCCAGAAAAGTGTGCGGTGCCCCTAAACCTGCAAGACTCGTAATAGCAGCGTTATGAGGCTTTTTCACTTATAACGCAAAACTCGTAATCTAGCCGCTCGTTACTAAGCCGGTTGTTCGTTCCTGTGAGTGCACTTCTCTGTGCGTGTGTGTGTATATATATATATATATATATATATATAGACACAGATAGTGAGATTTTCCTAAATTTGGCTGCCATATGATCACAAGAAACTGTGAAACAAAGCTGTTAAATGAAAATGTGGGTGATAATGAGTAATTACACTTTGTTATTTATGTCTAGTGTATTTTTAGACTTTTTTTTTATATAGAAAATACAGACTAATCATATACTATTCACAGACACCGAGCTTATTCTGCAATGATCTCATAAGGCACAATGAAAAAATAGTCTCGATATCCATTACATGTAAAAAGCGCACCATTTCCTATCTCTGTCTTTGTAACTTCCTGATATTGCAGTAAGTGATACAAATTGAATTTGAGAAATCTATGGCGCTTGTAATATAATACAAAAATATAAATCGGATGAAACTTTAATTCAGTTTGGACAATACCTCAGCTGTCATTTGGGAGAAATTAACCAATTACCAGGAAGCTTAAGGAAAAGGATTCTGGGAGAGATAAGCTGTTTCAGTTATATGCTGACAAATTCTTAATACAAGAATTTGTAGCAGTATCTGTCACATTAAATGTTATTGTCCAGCTAAGATTGCGTCATTAAAGGGACAGTAAACAACTTGAGCTTTTTATATAAAATGTTTAGTTATACATAATAAAAAAAATCTTTGCAATATATTTTTATTATTTATTTTGCCCACTTTTCACATTAATTAGCTCAGAAAATTAAGCAAAGTGTTCAAATAATGGCTGTGAGAAATATAGCAATGTTAAAGTATTTAACAGGGTTTAATGTCCCTCAATTCCAGACGGCCATTGTTTCCATATGTAGTCCCCCATTTATGTACTTGCAGGTGGACAGGGTCCTAGTCCATTTTTGGGGCCACTGATGCAGCATCCTCTGCACAGCCATTGCCTTCTGAAGCCCCACCCCCTTGTCACCCGCAACCAATTGTGTGAGACCATGGCCTGCCAATCACCCAAAAAATGGGTCTGGGATGTTTTAAGACCATCACAGGTTATGAAGCGCTACAAGGGATTAATGGAGACCTTTATCTATCTCTAATTCTCTTCATCAGAAGAGATTTGATAAGGGAAAAACCTGGGTTTGAACAAGGAGACATCCATTACTTTATAGAAAGTCAGGGAAATTGAAAACCCCCTCCACTATTTTCTGAGTTGAAAGGGATAAGCTACTCCAAAATTTTTATATCTTAAAAAGATAGATAATCCCTTTATTACCCATTCCCCAATTTTGCATAACCAACACTGTTATATTAATACACTTTTTACCCCTGTGATTACCTTGTATCTAAGCCTCTGCAGACAATCGCCTTATCTCAGGTCTATTTATTTATTATCTATTGACTTGCATTTTAGCCAATTAGTGCTGTGTCATGCACAACTCCACAGGAGAGAGCACAATGTTATCTATACGGCCCACATGAACTAGCAGTGTTCTGTTGTGAAAAGCAAATAAAATAGCATGTGAATAGAGGTTGTCTGTAGTCGCTTAGAAACAGGCAGAAATGTAGAGGTTTAAATGTTATTAAGTATATTAATATAACAATGTTGGTTGTGCAAAGCTGGGGAATGGGTAGTAAAGGCGTTGTCTGTCTTTTTAAACAATAACAATTTTGGTGTAGACTTTCCCTTTAAGCACAAGAAATGTGGGCAAAATAAATAATGCTACGTTTTTTACTACACAATTTCATGTCCCTTTAATTTAGGACCACTAAAGAAACAAAAAGAAAGCTCCCATTAGTTCATTGCTGCTTCTCCAAAAAAGAAGAGAATGAAGCCAATCTGATAATATAAGTAATTGGAAAGTTGTTTAAAATTGTTTTTAATTTAAAATGTAATAGTTTGAAAGCAGTCAATAAAACAGTTGTTGACAAGATGAACCTATAGGGGCGCAAGCCTTCAGGCTCGCCGGCAACAGAAGTTTTGAAGCTACTCCATAACGTGTCTGCCTGCTCTGAGACGGTGGACAGAAATCAACCCGATCCAATACGATCGGGTTGATTGACACCCCCTGCTAAAGGCGGATTGGCCGCGAATCTGCAAGGGGCGGGATTGCACCAGCAGATCACAAGAACTGCTGGTGCAATGATAAATGCTGACAGCGTATGATGTTGGCATTTATTGATTTGTGGCGGACAATATACGCTACATCGTATCATGTCCGTCCGCACTAAATCTACCCCGCTATGTCTACAGTGAATCTCCTTTACCTGATGCCCTAACTGCACCTAGTGAGAAGGCACAGATTGTCTAGAACTGGTGCCAAGAACATGAATAAGTAGGAATAACTTTATTACCCCAAATTCACTCTTAATGATTAAATGTGGGACGATTCTGCAACTGTGCAGCTTTTAGCCACTGGGAGGCGCCATGAAGGAGGAACTAACTAGCTTCCCTGTGTCTTGCCCCCGAGGTACAGAAGGTTCTGGGAGCCACAGATCATAGAATTTCTTTTTCTGTCTCCAGTATTCTACATATATCTGTATAGAGCTTGTCTTGCTCAGAGTATGGCTGGATTCTCAATATTCTTAATGTTCCTTATTTTGAATTAGATTTGGCAGCTTCTAATATTTATAATTTCCAAGGGTTGAAACATTTTATAAAAAAAACTACATGAGTGCACTAGTGAAACCAATCACATACATGATACATCTGATCTGTAGAATCCCTGTGTTTGAGTGGTCACATGATCTATCTATATATCATCCATCTATCTATCTATCTATCTATCTATCAAGTCTCTATCTATCTATCTATCTATCTATTTATCTAGTGTCTATCTATCTATCCATCGATCAAGTGTCTATCTATCTATCCATCTATCAAGTGTCTATCTATCTATCTATCTATCAAGTGTCTATCATGTGTGTTTATCTATCTATCAAGTGTCTATCTATATATCCATCCATCTATCAAGTGTCTATCTATCTAGTGTCTATGGGGGATATTTATCAAGCCGTCAACCGCAAATATGCTGTAATTCTGCAGCTTAATTGTGGCGAGCTTGATTCGACCTAGTTATCAAAGCCTACAGACCGACAAAAGTTGAAATCTGTGAGGTAACATACGATCCGCCGGTCTCAATCTGACACAGAACGATGCTTATGTCATTACAGATGTTCCGAATACACATTCGCCACTATTTGACACTTTTTAAAAGTTATCAAATAGTTAACAGGACTATTCTGGCCCAGCGTACCTGGTTTTCAATCCGCCACCCTGGAGGCAGCGGATGCCATAGAAATTAATGGGAGTCTAAAAGCAGCAAAAGCTTATGTTCGATGCTGCCAGATATCCCATTTATTTCTGTTTTAGAAAACCAGTAACGTTTACACCTAGCACCCTAAAATAAACCCTGAGTCTAAACACGCCATATCTGCCGCCCCGACATCGCCACAACCTAAATAAAATGTATTAACCCCTATTCCGCCATTCCCGGACCCGCCGCTACTAAATAAACGTATTAACCCTAAACCTCTGGCCTCCCATATCACTACCATTAACTAAACCTATTAACCCCTAAACCGCCAGCCCCCCACATCGCCATAAATGAAATTAGGCTATTAACCCCTAAACCTAACAACCCGCTAACTTTACATTAAAATTACAACATCCCAAACTTTTAATAAATTAAAACTTACCTTTAGAATTAAAATAAACTATATTAAACTATTAATTAACCTACCCTAACTATTATACTAAAATTACATTAAACTAGCAATTAAATTAACTATATTACATATTGAAAAAACCCTAACCCTACTCAAATTATTAAATCTACTATTAAAAATTACTAAATTACAAAAACAAACAAACACTAAGTTAAAAAAACAAACAAACCACAGTATCAAAAATAAAAACGATTTACACCTAATCTAATAGCCCTATCAAAATAAAAAAGCCCTCCCAAAATAAAAAAAAACCCCTAGCCTACAATAAACTTCCAATGGCCCTTAAAAAGGGCGTTTTGCTAGGCATTGCCCCAAAGAAATCAGCTCTTTCACGTGAAAAAAAAAAATACAAACATACCCCCACCCACCCAACCCCCCCAAATAAAAAGCCTATCTAAAAAACCTAAGCTCCCCATTGCCCTGAAAAGGGCATTTGTATGGGCATTGCCCTTAAAAGGGCATTTAGCTCTTTTACCTGCCCAGACCCTACTCTAAAAATAAAACCCACCCAAAAAACCCTTTAATAAACCTAACACTAACCCCCGACAATCCACTTACAGTTTTTAAAGTTACGCTTGAAGGATCCATCCAGCCAGCAAGAAGTCTTCATCCGGGCGGCCTCTACTATCTTTATCCATCCGGCGAAGTCTTCATCCATGCGGCCTCTTCTATCTTCATCCATCCGGCACGGAGCGGGTCCATCCTGAAGACATCCATTGCATAGCTCCTCTTCAATACGGTCGCTGCCGTAAACTGGAACTTGAATGCAAGTGACATCATCCAAGTTGGCGTCCCTTGCATTCCTATTGGCTGAAAGGTTCCAATCAGCCAATAGGATTAGAGCTGCTAAAATCCTATTGCCTGTTCCAATCAGACAATAGGATTTGAGCAGCTCTCATCCTATTGGCTGTTGAGGGTGTTTGCTGTTGGGGGGTGTTTGTGTTTGTTTGTTAATTTAGTAATTTTTAATAGTATATTTAAATAATTTGAGTAGGGTTAGGGTTTTTTAATATGTAATATAGTTAATTTAATTGCTAGTTTAATGTAATTTTAGTATAATAGTTAGGGTAGGTTAATTAATAGTTTAATATAGTTTATTTTAATTCTAAAGGTAAGTTTTAATTTATTATAAGATAGGGATGTTGTCATTTTAATGTAAAGTTAGCGAGTTGTTTAGGGGTTAATAGCTTAATTTAGTTTATGGCGAAGTGGGGGGCTGGCGGTTTAGGGGTTAATAGGTTTAGTTAATGGTAGTGATGTGGGAGGCCAGAGGTTTAGGGGTTAATACGTTTATTTAGGTGGCGGCAGGGTCCGGGAACGGCGGGATAGGGGTTAATAACTTTATTAAAGTTGCGGCGGGGTCCGGGAGCAGCGGGATAGGGGTTAATAACTTTATTAAAGGGACATTCAACACTGCCCACAACATTAATCTATGTTTCAAAACTAAATAAAAAGATCAAGCTCCAAGGTGCCCCCTTTCTCTTACTTACCGCCTTCAATGTTGAATCGTCATTGTTATCTTCCAAATTGGTGTCCTAACATGTCTTCCTAACTCCCCCCACCGTGACGTCTTCGCCTTCTTTCTGAAACTAGCAGCCAATGAGAGCCCATTCCCCGGACTGAAATCCAAGCGCGTTCACGTCCGTTAGCGCATGCGCAATAAACTAGGAACACTAAAAGCGGAACCAAAATAATCCAAGTTGCTTCCGTTCCGCTTATATTACGTAATGGAGTACTATAAGTAAGATAATCGGAACGGAAACAACTTGGGTTATTATGGTTCCGCTTTTAATGTTCCTATTGTATCGCGCATGCGCTAACGCCCGTGAACGCGCTGGGATTGAAGTAGGAGAAATGGGATATAACTGCCGGCTAGTTTGAAGAAGACGAGCTATACGTCACAGTGGGGGGAGTTAAGCAGCCATATTAGGAGACAAATTTTGAAGTTATCAATGAGGATTGAACAGTGAAGGCAGTAAGTAAGAGAAAGGGGGAACGTTGAAGCTTGCTCTTTATACTTAGTTTAGAAAAATAGATTATTGTTGTGGGCAGTGTTGAATGTCCTTTTAAAGTTGCGGCGGGGTCTGGGAGCGGGGTGATTTTAGTATAGTGGCAGCGTTTAGTGACAGGGTATAAATAATGTTGGGAAAAAGCCGAATAGCAGCGAGATCGATGACTGCTAGTTAACAACAGTCCGATGCACATCGCCCCGTACTTGGTGCGCGGCTTTTTTTATAAATATGGAGATAGTATTCAGGTCCGCGGCTGCAATGTTAGGCGAGCGTATTGGTGCCGGGGAATGCAGCATAGTTGAGGCTTTGATAAATATCCCTCTATCTATCTATCTATCTATCTATCTATCTATCTGTTTATCCATCCATCAAGTGTGTCTATCTATCTAGCAATCATCTCTCTCTATCTAATCTAAATCTAATCTAATCTATCTATCTATCTATCCATCCATCAATTGAGTCTGTCTGTCTATCAATCAAATCAATCATCTGTTTGTCTATCAAGTGTGTCTATCTCTATCTATCTATCTATCTATCTATCGTCTGTCTCTATATTAGTGTGTCTATCTATCTATCTATCTATCTATCTATCTCTCTCTATCCGTCTGTCTCTATATTAGGGTGTCTATCTATCCATCTGTTTATTTTATAACTGTCTGCATATTATTCGCACACACATAGATGAATTACACAGATAACTATTTCTATGAGCTGCTTGATGATCTTGTGTGCGACTGCATCTAGGTTTCCAGACCATGCAGTGAGGGCTCTCATGGTTACTGTGGCAACCGCTTCAGATAACTGTTCAAACGGCATCCTTCAAAAGATCTTCCAGGGCAATCCCTTAAATACTATAGGAGAATTGCATAACTAAAGCCAGATTTGTCATTTGCTAAAGCAGGCAGCTGCCTATAAGCACTTCACTCACAGGTGCTTCTGCCTGGTTGTGACTTTACAATTCACTGCTATCTTCATACACTGTGTGAGTTATCCACTTGCCTGATAATCAGAAGCCACTCTGGAGGTTTTTACAGCCTTCTTAAAGGGACAGTAAACACCTTGAGATTTTAATATAACATCTTTAGTTATGTGAAGTAAAACAACTTTGCAATATATTTTCATTATGTATTTTACCCTTTTTGCACACAATTTATGGCTATAGATTGTGCCTTCTTTAAATCTCAGAGCAGGAAAAGCACCTGCAGACTTCTCACCGTGTACTCTGCTACATATCTTTCCCTAATTGGCAGAAAACAACTGCAAAACAGTTCCCATTATATTAGCAATATGAGCATGGTTAGCGTTGTTGTCTACCGACTAAAGCCCAGATTAGCTCCTCCAAATAATCCAAATGGTGAGTAAAGTTTGGCTATTCAGAAACAAATGCTGCAATCACAGTGTTAACTTGACTTACTAATATTTAGACTTGGTGGATATGTTATTCTATAGTGAGACACCATAAATGTCTTCTAATTACAAGACATGTACTGTCCCTTTAAACAAAGATACTGCACTGGGCACAAGTGGAGAGAACACACTTGCATGAGTAACCAGGGGAAATTCTAGAGAGGAGCGAGGGGCACAAAGCACCCCCAGTCTTCTATATAGCACCCCTAGTGGGCTGGTGAGGAGAGCTAAATGATAACAATTACTACTCCCAGCCCCTGTCCTTTTAAACAGGCCACACACATCCCATAACTGCTTGACCACACCCTCAGACCACCTGACTCTGCTCTCAGAACACCTGTGACTCCACCCCTGCCTATTGAGCCGCGATAACTACGCCCCCTCCTATGGATCACTAAGGGAACGATTCTCTAAAGCTCTGTGGTCTGGTGATATTAGGATCTATATTTTATAAGACACTTCATCAGTATTACGAGGCCCATCAGGGATTTTTTTAAACTTCTTTGCCAAATACGTAAGCCCTGTTTGTAGTCCTTGCAGTCTCGGTTGTCAAATGACAACCAAGACTTGCTGTTTGCAGGCTGCGGGGCTCTGCCTTCATACTGACTGTGCTCCCTTATCATATGAGGACAGATTGCCGGATTGTTAGAGGCAGTGACGCTGTTGGCCTTTAACATTGAACAAGCATTTCTGGTGAAATGCTTGTGCAATGCTGCCTCCTGCTCAATCGCGGCCAATCAGGGGCCGTCACTCATCCTTACCGGGATGATTTTAGTTCGCCACTGCTGCTTCTTAAAGTGACAGTCTAGTCAAAATAAACTTTCATTATTCAGATAGGACTTGTAATTTTAATCAACTTTCCAATTTACTTTTATCATCAAATTAGCTTTTTTCTCTTGGTATTCTTAGTTAAACTAAACTAAACCTAGGCAGACTCATATGCTAATTTCTAAGCCTTTGAAGGCTGCATCTTATCACATGCTTTTTAAATTGCTTTTCAACACAAAGATACAGAAAGTACACATGGGCCATATAGATAACACTGTGTTCAGGCACAGGGGGTTATTTAAGATTTAGCACAAACCAATGCTAAATTTAGGACAATAGATAATAAACAGTCACAGTCATGTGATCGGGCTGGAAGAAGGTTCCTAGATACAAGGTAATCACAGAGGTAAAAACTATATTAATATAACTGTGTTGTTTGTGCAAAACTGGGGGGTGGGTAATAAAGGGATGATCTATCTTTTAAACAATAACAATTCTATTGTAGACTTTCCCTTTAACTTTCGTTTCAGGCGGACCTGAAACGATGGAGCTTCAAAGCTGCCTCCACTGCTTAAGAAATGGACCCCTATGTCTTTGTCTGTAATGCTCATCCTTTGGTGCAGAAGGGAGGTGTGGGAGGGAAGGAGGGAGTCAGGTGGACGGCCCAGGGGAGAAGGGGGAAGGGAGGCATGGGGTTTCCTATACTATGGCAAAAAGAGAGGGAGGGATGGGCCTTACCCTACAGAAAAAAAAATAAGTTGGAGGGGGAGGTGGGTCCCTACATTATAGAAAACAAACCCTACACTACAGAAAAAAAAATCTGATAAATAAAAAAACATTAACGCCTAGATTTAGAGTTTTGTGGCCAAAGGGGTGCGTTAGCTACGCATGCTTTTTTCTGGCCGCACCACAACACAGAATGGCTGCGTTAGGCTCCAAAAAAGGAGCGTATAGTATATTTACCGCAACTTAAACTCTCGATACCAGCGGTGCTTACGGACGCGGCCAGCTTCAAAAACGTGCTCGTGCACGATTCCCCCATAGAAAACAATGGGGCTGTTTGAGCTGAAAAAAACCTAACACCTGCAAAAAAGCCGCGTTCAGCTCCTAACGCAGCCCTGCACCTAACACTCTAACATGTACCCCGAGTCTAAACACCCCTAACCTTACACTTATTAACCCCTAATCTGCCGCCCCCGCTATCGCTGACCCCTGCATTTTATTTTTAACCCCTAATCTGCCGCTCCGTACACCCCCGCCACCTACATTATCCCTATGTACCCCTAATCTGCTGCCCTAACATCGCCGACCCCTATATTATATTTATTAACCCCTAATCTGCCGCCCCCAACGTCGCCTCCACCCAACTACACTTATTAACCCCTAATCTGCCGACCGGACCTGAGCGCTACTATAATAAATGTATTAACCCCTAATCCGCCTCACTCCCGCCTCAATAACCCTATAATAAATAGTATTAACCTCTAATCTGCCCTCCCTAACATTGCCGACACCTAACTTCAAGTTTTAACCCCTAATCTGCTGACAGGAGCTCACCGCTACTGTAATAAATTTATTAACCCCTAAAACTAAGTCTAACTTTAACCCTAACACCCCCCGATCACCGATCAGCCAATAGAATGCGAGCTCAATCTGATTGGCTGATCGGATCAGCCAATCGGATTGAACTTGATTCTGATTGGCTGATTCCATCAGCCAATCAGAATTTTCCTACCTTAATTCCGATTGGCTGATAGAATCCTATCAGCCAATCGGAATTCGACGGACGCCATCTTGGATGACGTCATTTAAAGGAACCGTCATTCGGCGAGTAGGCGTCGGTAGAAGAGGATGTTCCGCGTCGGCTGGAAGATGATGGCTCCGGAAGAAAGAAGATTGAAGATGCTGCTTCATAGAAGACTTCATCCCGATGATGGACTTCTTCAGCGCTCGCTTGGATCAAGGCTTCAGCCCGATGATGGATTTCTTCAGCCGCCGCTTGGATCCAGACTTCAGCCCGAGGATGGACGTCACTCTTCAGCCCCCCACTTGGGCTTGGATCAAGACTTCGGACCCTCTTCTGGACCGATCGGTGAACCCGGTGAGGTGAAGACAAGGTAGGAAGATCTTCAGGGGCTTAGTGTTAGGTTTATTTAAGGGGGGTTTGGGTTAGATTAGGGGTATGTGGGTGGTGGGTTGTAATGTTGGGGGGGGGTATTGTATGGTTTTTTTTTTACAGGCAAAAGAGCTGAATTCTTTGGGGCATGCCCCGCAAAGGGCCCTTTTAAGGGCTGGTAAGGTAAAAGAGCTTTGAACTTTTGTAATTTAGAATAGGGTAAGGCATTTTTTTATTTTTGGGGGTCTTTGTTATTTTATTAGGGGGCTTAGAGTAGGTGTAATTAGTTTAAAATTGTTGTAATATTTTTCTAATGTTTGTAAATATTTTTTTATTTTTTGTAACTTAGTTCTTTTTTATTTTTTGTACTTTAGTTAGTTTATTTAATTGTATTTATTTGTAGATATTGTATTTAATTAATTTATTGATAGTGTAGTGTTAGGTTTAATTGTAGATAATTGTAGGTATTTTATTTAATTAATTTATTGATAGTGTAGTGTTAGGTTTAATTGTAACTTAGGTTAGGATTTATTTTACAGGTAATTTTGTAATTATTTTAACTATTTTAGCTATTAAATAGTTCTTAACTATTTAATAGCTATTGCACCTGGTTAAAATAAATACAAAGTTACCTGTAAAATAAATATAAATCCTAAAATAGCTATAATATAATTATAATTTATATTGTAACTATATTAGGGTTTATTTTACAGGTAAGTATTTAGCTTTAAATAGGAATAATTTATTTAATAAGAGTTAATTTATTTCGTTAGATTTAAATTATATTTAATTTAGGGGGGTGTTAGTGTTAGGGTTAGACTTAGCTTTAGGGGTTAATACATTTATTACAGTAGCGGCGAGATTCGGTCGGCAGATTAGGGGTTAATAATTGAAGTTAGGTGTCGGCGATGTTAGGGAGGGCAGATTAGGGTTTAATACTATTTATTATAGGGTTATTGAGGCGGGAGTGAGGCGGATTAGGGGTTAATAACTTTATTATAGTAGCGGTGCGGTCCGCTCGGCAGATTAGGGGTTAATAAGTTTAGGCAGGTGGAGGCGACGTTGAGGGGGCAGATTAGGGGTTAATAAATATAATATAGGGGTCGGCGGTGTTAGGGACAGCAGATTATGGGTACATAAGGATAACGTAGGTGGCGGCGCTTTGCGGTCGGCAGATTAGGGGTTAATTATTGTAGGTAGCTGGCGGCGACGTTGTGGGGGGCAGGTTAGGGGTTAATAAATATAATATAGGGGTCGGCGGTGTTAGGGGCAGCAGATTAGGGGTACATAAGTATAACGTAGGTGGCGGTCGGCAGATTAGGGGTTATAAAAAATGAATCGAGTGGCGGCGATGTGGGGGGACCTCGGTTTAGGGGTACATAGGTAGTTTATGGGTGTTAGTGTACTTTAGAGCACAGTAGTTAAGAGCTTTATAAACCGGCGTTAGCCCAGAAAGCTCTTAACTACTGACTTTTTTCTGCGGCTGGAGTTTTGTCGTCAGATTTCTAACGCTCACTTCAGCCACGACTCTAAATACCGGCGTTAGAAAGATCCCATTGAAAAGATAGGATACGCAAATGACGTAAGGGGATCTGCGGTATGGAAAAGTCGCGGCTGGAAAGTGAGCGTTAGACCCTTTCCTGACTGACTCCAAATACCAGAGGGCGGTAAAAAACAGCGTTAGGAGCCTCTAACGCTGGTTTTCACGGCTACCGCCCAACCCTAAATCTAGGCCTAACTAAATTAAACTAATTTGTTACTGGCAGACTAACTGCCAGTAACAACGATGGTGGGAAACAGTGGGAGGGTTAGAGGGCAGTTTGTGGGGGGTTCAGGGAAGTGGGAAAATAAGGAAGTAAACTTACACTACAGAAATTAAAAATAAGCTGCCAGTACCTAAGATACAGGACACCTGGCAACCCTAGTGGGGGGCAGAGTTGTTGAGGGGACAGAGGAGTGGGAGGGAACTCCCTACACTACAACAAATGTTACCCTTTAAAGCTAACTGATTAACCCCTTCACTGCCAGGAATTTTAGAAGTGTGGAGTACATATGCAAATAGCAGCCTTTCAATTACCAAAATGCAATGGTAAAGTCTATGTGAAATGCTAAACAAAAGGGATTACAGAGAAGCTTTAATAACCATTTGTCATATGACTGCAGTAGTTGTGTGTAAATAATTTCAGCGAGAAACCCAAAGTTTGAGTTTTATATTATTGTATTTGGCTGCCAAATAGTGGCATCAAACTAACGAAAAGAGCCTAGATCAATACCTTGGGTTGTCGAATTTAAATATATATATCGATTTGGGGGGTAATTTTGAGAGTTTGGGCAGTTCTGATAAACAAATTGAGAGTTGGCCGATTTTACACATAGCTGCAGAAAAAGACCTCATAATGGTCAAAAATAATAAAAAATAAATACGTTTGGTCTTTGCTGACAGAGTATGCCAATGAACACATTTTTAGATTTTTTCTACAGTTGTTTATTATCGACAAGTTTTTGTGGATAACTTTTCTTATTTTGTTTTTTAAAATTTTACAATAATTTCTTAATTCTGGAACTAAAAAGCAAATTCAACCTGTCGCCCACTGAAAGCTCTTTTGATGCAAAAAAAATATATAGTGCCCCATTTAACAAAGCCTGGACGGACAGGGTCCGCTCCTGCGAACCTTTGCTCCCTGAATCGCAGAAAGCGAGCAGCAATATGTTGCCCACATTTATGATCGCACAAGCATCTTCAGCCCCCCTTGCTCAGGCTAGCTCAATGGCGCTCAATCACCCTCAGCGTATGTGTCCAGCTAAAAGCTGGCGTAAAGGTTCGTAAGGAGCAGTCTGATGATCGCTGCTTCTTTACTAACGGCTGCAAGCTCACTCATGCAATCCTGCAGCGAAGGGGAACAAAGTAAATTTGTTTATAGGAATACATTTAAAATTGAATTAAATTTCCATACTCTATCTGCACCATGAAAGATTATTTTTTACTTTCACGTTCCTTTTAAATAACCGCCTGTTGGAGCAATTAAAAGAGCATTTATGAGGGTTGATTTGAGTCAGTTAGGGGGCAGTTTACGGGGTTGTAATAAAGAATTTTATTGATGTTATGTGAGTAATTACAAGAGAAGTTTTAATTATATTTTGCTATTAAGATGCTCAACAAATGTGTTTTAAATCTGCAGGATGGATTAAATAAGCTCATGAGCATCAACCTGATATAATACCACAATACTGAGGAAGATACTGGGGGTATAGTCAGGGGGGCATGACAGGAAGGTGAACTGCTTCATGGGAAGTCTGGTACTTTTGCTGGCACCGCTGGGTCTTAAAGGGCACAAAGGTAATTTAGGACACGAATTCTGGCACTGTACAACAGAGCACATGGCAGGGCAACACACGTGTGGAGGAGTAAAAGACTGCTGCCTCGCCTTCTGTACCTGCTCTGTGTACAAGTGGAGAATCTGGCAGGGCATTGTGCGTGGGAGCTTGGCACTGCTGCTGCCCGCATAATACCTGCTATGTGATCAGAAAGTTCTGTTCATTCCATGGAAATGATTTCATTACCACTGATAAACTGGCTGCCTCAGCATTTGCCAAGCTGCAACGTTTTACATAATTGTGCATTTGAATTCATTTAAAATTACCACCTGCAGCTGAGGGGAGAGGTTACACTAATATTACAGGTCAACGAGGGTAAAATAGGAACCAACTCACTGCTACCCGGGGAAGACTCTGATGTTTTGTAGCATCAGCCTGTGTCTCTTCCCCATCATGTATGTTTTGTAATGCTAATACTTAACACTTTATTAAACATATATATACGAAAAACAGCTTACCAAAAATTTGTATATATAAAGAGATGGGAATATCACAACCACCTCATAATATGTGATTATATAATCCAACATTAATTAAAGGCAATGGGGCCATGTGGTCAGAGCAGAGGGTATTAAGGGTGGAGGGTAGAGAGGAAAAGCAGCAATCATATATGCACGTTGCAGCCAGACTATGCGCTCAAAGGCGTCGTCCTGCCTGCGTACTGCTGTGATTGAACAGTCAGCCGATTTCTAACTCAATCCCTGTAACTATTATCCACATTCCAAGCATACACTGTTATGGTATCTATCTGAAGCAGAGTGACACACTGACATAATTCATATCCATTCAAAATGTCAACCATAATAGATTATTATTCTCAATCTCTTTGCGTATGTGAGAGTAGAAACTATGTCATAAGTGTGCTAAATAACGATCTTGGCAAGATCGCAACAGTGTAGCAAACAAGTTTACAGTTACAACCACTCTAACACCAAGCAAATCCTCTCTCTGACCACGCCCACTGACGCGTTTCATCACTCGTGCGTGACTTCATCAGGGCTTAGGGACGGCCCAGCCATTCTATCCACCTGATATACTCTCAGGTTGCCATAGCGATGGCTGTTGTATACGGAAGTGTTCACCGTATTTGGATGCGTGGCGATCAATACATAAAAATCTATCATCTGATATTTTTGGGGATAATATAGATTGCCAAAGTCACCTTTGTTCATTTGCCAATCATTTAGGGGAAGTGTATTAGGAGAGTGCTCATCTTATCTGTCGTTTCTTACAAGCAGTTTATCCCCGACATGTTTTATACCTTTCATAGAGAAGCCGATACTACTAAACGTCATTTAGAAATGTGACTCAGATTACTCAATATTAATACACCCTCAACTCATTGTCAAAAGTGATTGTCTATCATATAACCAGATTACATAGTTTATCTACATTATGTGATTAAACTATTTGAATCTTATCCTCCATTTTTGGACGTTTGGAGTCTGGAAATGATAATTATATTAATAGACCAATTATTATTATTATCATTTATTTGTATAGCGCCGCCAAATTCCGTAGCGCTATACAAATACAGAGTGTTGCAACTGCATAATATATATATGAGAGGCACATTGTTACCCATTCAACCTACATAAGAGGGTTTTTAACTGGTAATAAGATCATGATATTTTGAGAGTGCAAAACACTTCTCAATGGTCTCACTCAATGGTATATATATATATATATATATATATATATATTGACTGTTTGTGTAAGAAATCTACTAATAAGGATAATAAATATTGTCGCTGGGTAAACAATATACAGTGGATATAAAAAGTCTACACACCCCTGTTAAAATGTCAGGTTTCTGTGATGTAAGAAAATGAGACAAAGATAAATCATTTCAGAACTTTTTCCACCTTTAATGTGACCTATAAACTGTACAACTTGATTGAAAACCAAACTGAAACTTCTAGGTGGAGGGAAGTAAAAATAAGAAACTAAAATAATATGGTTGCATAAGTGTGCACACCCTCTTATAACTGGAGATGTAGCTGTGTTTAGAATTAAGCAATCGCATTCAAAATCATGTTAAATAGGAGTCAGTACACACCTGTCATCATTTAAAGTGCCTCTGATTAACCCCAAATAAAGTTCAACTGTTCTAGTAGTAGGTCTTTCCTGACATTTTCTTAGTCGCAACCTACAGCAAAAGCCATGGTCCGCAGAGAGCTTCCAAAGCATCAGAGGGATCTCATTGTTAAAAGGCATCAGTCAGGAGAAGGGTACAAAAGAATGTCCAAGGCATTAGATATACCATGGAACACAGTGAAGACATCATCATCAAGTGAAGAACATATGGTTCAACAGTGACATTACCAAACATCACAGAAACATGACATTTTAACAGGGCTGTGTAGACTTTTTATATCCACTGTATATATATCCTCTTAACAATGGCCCTGTTGATGTAACTCTAGATATATGGATCATAGGGCATAAAACATAAAAATATATTGTGCCGGATACGTTTTTTGCACTCTCAAAATATCATGATCTTATTACTAGTTAAAAACCCTCTTATGTAGGTTGAAAGGGTAACAATGTGCCTTTCATATATACATTATGCAGTTGGAACATAATGTAGATAAACTATGTAATCTGGTTATATGATAGACAATCAATGAGTTGAGGGTGTATTAATATTGAGTAATCTGAGTTACTTTTCTAAATGACGTTTAGTAGTATCGGCTTCTCTATGAAAGGTATAAAACATGTCGAGTATAAACTGCTTGTAAGAAAAGATAGATAAGATGAGCACTCTCCTAATACACTTCCCCAAAATGATTGGCAAATGAACAAAGGTGACTTTGGGAATCTATATTATCCCCCAAAAATATCAGATGATAGATTTTTATGTATTGATCGCCACGCATCCAAATACGGTGAACAATTCCATATACAACAGCCATCGCTATGGCAACCTGAGAGTATATCAGGTGGATAGAATGGCTGGGCCGGCCCTAAGCCCTGACGAAGTTACACACGAGCGATGAAACGCGTCGGTGGGCGTGGTCAGACAGAGGAGTTGCTTGGCGTTAGAGCGGTTATAACTGTAAACTTTTTTGCTACACTGTTGCGATCTTGCCAAGATCGTTATTTAGCACACTTATGACATAGATTCTGCTCTCACATACGCAAAGAGATTGAGAATAATAATCTATTACGGTTGACATTTTGAATGGATATGAATTATGTCAGTGTGTCACTCTGCTTCGGATAGATACCATAACAGTGTATGCTTGGAATGTGGATAATAGTTACAGGGATTGAGTTAGAAATCGGCTGACTGTTCAATCACAGCAGTACGCAGGCAGGACGACGCCTTTGAGCGCATAGTCTGGCTGCAACGTGCATGTACGATTGCTGCTTTTCCTCTCTCCCCTTAATACCCTCTGCTCTGACCACATGGCCCCATTGCCTTTAATGAATGTTGGATTATATAATCACATATTATGAGGTGGTTGTGATATTCCCATCTCTTTATACAGTATATACACATTTTTGGTAAGCTGTTTTTCGTCTATATATATGTTAAATAAAGTGTTAAGTTTTAAAATAATTTCTATATATTATAGTGTTTAATTCAGTAATTTGGCTTCAATGCCACAAATCCTTCAATTCCCCTAACTCCCCTTATGTTTTGTAATGTCTCTCTGCTTTCAATTCTATCACTGCCTGCTCCAGATTATTCAAATGGTTTTGTCACCAAGCTGTCTGTACTTGATATTCTCTGCCCCAAAAACACTTCTGAGTATCTTTTTCCAATGTTCTCTTTTAAAATATCTCATGAACAAATTGTCTCTTTATAAAAGCTGACTCTTCCCAAATATTTACCTTTAAAGTAAATATTCATGTAATTTTATTCAATTTTCCTGTTTACTTTTATCAAATTTGCTTCATTCTCATGGTAACCTTTGTTAAAAAGCACATCTAGGTAGGCTCAGGGACAGCAATGCACTACTGGGAGCTAGCTACTGATTGATGGTTGCAGATATATGCCTCTTGTCATTGGATAACCTGATCTGCTCGCTCCTGGTAGTATATTGTTGCTCCTTCAACAAAGGATACCAAGAGAATGAAGCAAATTTGATAATAGAAGTTAAATAGAAAGTTGTTTAAAATTGTATGCTCTATCTGAATCGTGAAAAAAAACAAAACTGTTGGGTTTCACGTCCCTTTAAGATTTATTTTCCATATCTTCTAAAGACTCAATCAATAGTGTTATCTTGCGCTTGCCCTTGTGCAACAAATAACGCACAATGCGGTATTGCAAGCACTCACTCTGCTTGTATTACTAGTGGCGAGTTAAGTGTTGCACTAATGTCCAATCCAAAATACAGCTTTAAAATTTAGAGCTTTTTGAGATTTAAAGGGACAGTAAAACATTGTTTTAAGATGATAGCGTTTTTCTTTTAAAAATTATTTTAAAATATAGAATTAAGCAGCTAAAACTTTACTTACCCTAGAAGTGCAGATGTCCTTTTTGGCTCAGCAGTTTTTTTTACCACCGTGTTACTGGGTCGCTGTCTAATCACAGTACACCCGATTGCGCCATTCAACTAAATGTTGCACGCTCCTGTCGCTAGGTGAAGCTGTTGCCTGCTAGTTTGCATAACAGAACATATGAAAATGCTATGGAAATGAATGATTTCAGTTATATTTAGACGTAAGACTTTGGAAACAAAGCTTTATCAATGCGGAAAAAAACTTTGTGGCAGAATTAAAGGGATATGGTATATGAAAAGGGGCGGGACTGGGAAGGGGTGAATGTTTACGTATATGTATATATGTCTGAAGTTTTATTGGAATAGTATAGCAGATAACTAAATCAAGGACTATTTTAACAAATGTTTGCTCTCCATTGGTTTAGCGCTCGAGTGTTATCCAACATGAATTTTACTTTATGCCCGCATTGAAGTCTATTCTGTGAGGGATTTCCGGCAGGCCGATGTCAGCATGCACTAGACTATTGCTCGAGCGATAAAAATTGGCTTCAAACTGAAAAATGAAAGAGATATGTATTGTGCTCAAGCGATATTGATGCAACATGGTGCTAACATCTTTGCGCTTCACTTGTAATTTAGCCCTATATTTTCAAAGATGACTTTGTAAAGATGTCTATTTCCAAAATATTTTCTAGCATAGGCTCTTCCTCACAAACTCTTTTCATTTAAAGGGACAGTCTAGGCCGAAATAAACTTTCATGATTCAGATAGAGCATGTCATTTTAAACAATTTTCCATTTTACTTTTATCACCAATTTTGCTTTGTTCTCTTGGTATTCTTAGTTGAAAGGTTAACCTAGGAGGTTCATATGCTAATTTCTTAGACCTTGAAGGCCACCTCTTTTCAGAATGCATTTTAACAGTTTTTCACCACTAGAGGGTGTTAGTTCATGTATTTCATATAGATAACACTGTGCTCGTGCACGTGAAGTTATCCGGGAGCAGGCACTTATTGGCTAAACTGCTAGTCTGTCAAAAGAACTGAAATAAAGGGGCAGTTTGCAGAGGCTTAGATACAAGATAATCACAGAGGTAAAAAAGTATATTTATATAACTGTGCTGGTTATGCAAAACTGGGGAATGGGTAATAAAGGGATTATCTATCTTTTAAAACAATAAAAATTCTGGTGTATACTGGGGATATTTATCAAAGGTCTGGCGGACCTGATCCGACAGTGCGGGTCAGGTCCGCCAGACCTCGCTGAAAGCGGACAGCAATACGCTCTCCGCATTCAGCATTGCACCAGCAGCTCTTGTGAGCTGCTGATGCAACGCTGCCCCCTGCAGATTCGCAGCCAATTGGCCGCCAGCAGGGGGGTGTCAATCAACCCGATCTTACTCAATCTGCAGGCTCGCCAGAAACACGGGCCCTCAAGCTCCATCCGGAGCTTGATAAATGGGCCCCTCTGTATTCCAAATACTACATCTGCAAGCCTGCAACCAATATTTGTGAAACTCCTGGTGAATTAAAATTACCTTGTACAGGGTGATTGACAAGCCCTGCTCTCAAGGGATTGGTTGCATGAGAGAAGAGGATGGTACTTCACAAGATGTTGCTCGTGCAATAATAAATATGGGCAGCAGGCATTTGCAACCTCAGGCAGACAGGTTTAAAGGGACATGAAGCCCCAAAAAATTCTTACATGATTCAGAGTATGCAATTTTAAACAACTTTCTAATTTATTTCTATTATCCTTTTTTCTTCATTCTCTTGGTATCTTTTGTTGAAAAGCTGGAAGGTATGCTTAGAAGTCGACTGATTTTTGGACATCTATATGGCAGCAGTTTTACAAGAATGCTATCCATTTGCAAGAGCACTAGATGGCAGCACTATTTCCTGCCATATAGTGAGCCAGATGCCTACCTAGGTATCTCTTCAACACAGAATATCATGAGAATGAAGCAAATTTGATAATAAAAATAAATTGTAAACTTTTTTTTAAATGGTATGCTCTGTCTGAATCACAAAATATTTTTTTTTGGTTTCATATCCCTTATACACCTGCAAAACTTCCCATCCGGAGAGAGCTAAATTTGCCCCCCAACTGTTTGCCAGGCATTCAATTTGACTTTTTTATCAAAATGTACATTTTCCCTTTATTGAATGTAATATTTGAATATCATATGTGGCATTCAAATGTTAACACTCAATAAAAAGAAAATTACCATTTTTACAGACTTCCATGTAAGTCTATCGGAATCAATAGTAATATGTCATTTGTGATGTTCGAATGTTACAAATCGTATAGGAAGATTTGAATGGCAGAACGACAAAAGGAACATTAATTTTACTATTTAAATCTCATCATTTGTGCATGAATTTATACATTGTTTATTAGAATTAAAAAAAATGGTACTTTGTGTTAAACACAGATGTGAACAAACGGCAGTGATTGTGCTGGTGTCTGGTCATGATGAGGTTAAAGCAATAACTAATACCAGTCACACACATACCCCTGACAGTGGGCTCAGGTGGGATCATGCAGACACAGCTGGGAGGTCCAGAGCTGTCTGGGTACCCTGGGGATCTGTAACCATGGCACTGTATTACAACACTCGTGCTCTTTCTGTGACTGCGTCCTTGTAGAGCGATTCTCTCTTCGTATGCGTCCTTGTGTGCTGACAGTCAAGTAAAAACATATGTCTGCACATTTTAAAATCACATTTTTATAAGTGCATTTTGTGCAATAATTGGTAACAACAACAAAAAATAGCATGTAGTATATGTGGATGCACTTATGCCAGTGGTTTTTAACCTGAGCATCTGGACAAACTAATGTAATCACAGCATTTGGCTCAGGGGTAAGAATGTTTAAAGGGACACTGAACCCAAATTTTTTATTTCATGATTCAGATAGAGCATGAAATTTTAAGCAACTTTCTAATTTACTCCTATTATTTTTTCTTCGTTCTTTTGCTATCTTTATTTGAAAAAGAAAGCATCTAAGGTTTTTTGGTTCAGCACTCTGGGCAGCACTTTTTTATTGGTGGATGCATTTATCCACCAATCAGCAAGGACAACCCAGGTTGTTCACCAAAAATGGGCCGGCATCTAAACTTACATTCTTGCATTTCAAATAAAGACACCAAGAGAATGCAGAAAATGTGATAATTGGAGTAAATTAGAAAGTTGCTTAAAATTTCATGCTCTATCTAAATAACGAAAGAAAAAAATTAGGTTCAGTGTCCCTTTAAGCAATTGGTTAAAGGGATTAGAAAATGTAATGTAAGTTGGAAAATATAGACTTCCATATTTCATTTGTTTTTTCCCCACTAAAGTTCTGTTTTAAAGGAATTTTGTTCCTTTCATGATTCAGATAAAGCAGCAATTTTAAGCAACTTTCTATTTTACTCCTATTATGAATTTGTCTTTGTTCTTTTGGTATCTTTATTTAAAAAAGCAGGAATGTAAAGTTTAAGAGCCGGCCCATTTTTGATTCAGCACCCTGGATAGCGCTTGCTGATTGGTGGCTACATTTAGCTACCAATTAGCAAGTGCTACCCAGGTTCTGAACCTAAAATAGGCCGGCTCCTAAGCTTACATTCCTACTTTTCAAATAAAGATACCAAGAGAACCAAGAATAATTGATAATAGGAATAAATTAGAAAGGTGCTTAAAATTGCTGCTCTATCTGAATGATGGAAGAAACAAATTGTGTTTAGTATCCCTTTAAATAAAAAGTAAACATAAAAAAAACATTGTGTAGAAAAAAAACAGCAAACATTTTACTTGTTTTCTTGCAAAATTAACACTTAGAAATGCTCAGTGTAGCCCCTGCCCTCAGGAAAATAAGAGAGAATTCTACCTCTTCTGAGCATTGGCAAATCTTGCTTCCTGTTTAGCTAGTATTCACTTAACCCTTTCACTGCTAGGCCTTCTTTCACCCCAGTGCTGAGACAATTTTGAGCTTTTTGCTACCTACATTTAAACCCTATTTTAAAGGGACAGTCAAGTCCAAAAAAAAACTTTCATGTTTTAAATAGGGCATGCAATTTTAAACAACTTCCCAATTTACTTTTATCACCAATTTTGCTTTGTTCTCTTGGTATTCTTAGTTGAAAGCTAAAACTAGGAGGTTCATATGCTAATTTCTTAGACCTTGAAGACTGCCTCTAATCTGAATACATTTTGACCACTAGAGGGCATTAGTTCACATGTTTCATATAGATAACATTGAGCTCAGGCACGTAAAGTAACCTAGGACTGAGCACTGATTGGCTAAACTGCATGTCTGTCAAAAGAACTGAAATAAGAGGGCAGTCTACAGAGGCTTAGATACAAGGTAATCACAGAGGTAAAACGTGTATTATTATAACTGTGTTGGTTATGCAAAACTGGGGAATGGGTAATAAAGGGATTATCTTTCTTTTTAAACAACAAAAATTCTGGTGTTGACTGTCCCTTTAAATCAAATTTCAGTGAGTGACCCTCACAAATTATATATTATTTTTTTCAGCAGGCACTGCAGATTCACAATATACTATAATTATATTTATAATTCATGGCAAATGAGATAGCTGTGGTAAAAACTGTGATAATGTATAATTCTTCGATTTTAGTAAATAATATTGAAAATTGCCCAGGGACCTCTGCTGTTACTGTGATCACCTTACTAAATTGTCATAAGGGGTAGCCACATGTGAAATAGGGACCTATACAGGATTTGGGGGTTATATATAGATTGTGCAGTACAGAAAAAAAAGCATTTTTTTATTGCAATTTGTTTACTGTTACTGCAGTGATCACCTGACTATACAGACAACATTCATATATTTCCTTTGCTGTGTTCCAGCACATGCACATTACCAATCTCTTGGTATTCTCTTCAACAAAGCATAACAAGAGAACAAAGTACATTTGATAATAGAAGTAAATTGGAATTATTATTTTTTTAATTGTACACTCTGAATCATGAAAAACACATTTTGTGTTTCATGGCCATGTAAATGTTACTAATATTTGTTTTACTTGTAAAAAGTAGAAACTGTTTCAATTTTAAGTGTGGCTGATACCTAGGTAGCTACTGCTCACTGGCCGACATCGACAACTCCCAGAAACTCAATTTATTTAGCAGTTTTTATACATTTTTTCAAAATACAGAGCACTGCAATACATTTGTAAATCTTTTAGCTGGAACGGAGATCATATTTGGGTATAATATTCCTTTAACCATACAAATACCCTATAGAAAAAAAGTATGTGGACAACCCTACTAATTATTGAGTTCAGGTGTTTCAGCTATACCCATTGCTAACAGGTGCATAAAAACATAAATTATGCTTACCTGATAATTTAATTTCCATCGAGGGGAGGAGAGTCCACGGCTTTATTCATTACTGTTGGGAATACAGAACCTGGCCACCAGGAGGAGGCAAAGACACCCCAGCCAAAGGCTTAAATACCTCCCCCACTTCCCTCATCCCCCAGTCATTCTGCCAAGGGAACAAGGAAACAGTAGGAGAAATATCAGGGTATAAATGGTGCCAAAAGATAAATTAAATTTAGGTCCGCCCATTGGAGAAACGGGCGGGAGCTGTGGACTTTCCTCCCCTCGATGTAAATGAAATTATCAGGTAAGAATAATTTATGTTTTCCATCTAAAGGGGAGGAGAGTCCACAGCTTCATTCATTACTGTTGGGAACATATACCCAAGCTCTAGAGGACACTGAATGAAACCAGGAGGGAAAAGGCGGACCCAAATCTAAGGGTACCACAGCCTGCAAAAACTCTCCCCCAAAAACAGCTTCTGCAGACGCAAAAACGTCAAATTTGTAAAACTTTGTAAAAGTGTGTAAGGAGGACCAGGTAGCCGCCTTACAAATCTGCTCCATAGTGGCCTCATTCTTGAAGGCCCAAGAAGAAGCCACAGCTCTAATTGAATGAGCCGTAATCCTCTGAGGAGGCTTATGTCCTGCTGACTCATAGGCCAAGCGAATCAAGCTCCTCAACCAAAAGGACAAAGAAGTAGAAGAGGCTCTCTGCCCCTTGTGCTTCCCAGAATACACCACAAAAAGAGATGTAGACTGCCTGAAATCCTTTGTAACCTGAAGATAAAACTTCAGGGCCCGAACCACATCCAGGTTATTTAGTAACCTCTCCTTAGAAGAAGAAGGGTTAGGACACAAAGAAGGAACCACTATCTCCTGATTGATGTTCCAGTTAGACACCACCTTATGGAGAAACCCCAAACCAGTGCGAAGCACAGCCTTGTCCGCATGAAAAACCAGATAAGGCGGTTCACATTGCAAGGCAGCCAGTTCAGATACTCTGCATGCCAACGCAATGGCCAACAGGAAGATAACCTTCCAGGACAGAAGCTTAATGTCAATGGAATGCATAGGCTCAAACGGAACCCTCTGCAAAACCTTAAGGGCCAAGTTTAAGCTCCACGGGGGAGCAGACTGTCTAAAGACAGGCCTGATTCTAGACAGAGTCTGAACAAAGGATTGGATGTCAGGGAGCTCAGCGAGTCTCCTATGCAACAAGACTGACAATGCCAAAATCTGTCCCTTTAAGGAACTAGCGGCAAGACCCTTCTTTAAACCGTCTTGGAGAAAGGATAGAATCCTGGATACCTTCATCTTATGCCAAGGATATCCATGCTTCTCACACCAGGACAAGTAAGTCCTCCACACCTTATGGTAGATGTGACGAGTGACTGGTTTCCTTGCCTGAATGAGAGTATCAATCACACTTTCCGAAAAGCCTCTTTTGGCCAAGACTAGGCGTTCAATCACCACGCAGTCAGCCTCAGAGAATAGAGATTTTGATGATGAAAGGGGCCCTGTTCCAGCAGATCCCTACAACAGGGTAACCTCCACGGTGGAGAGGATGACATCCCCACCAGATCCACAAACCACGTCCTCCAGGGCCACGCTGGAGCAATCAGAATGGCCGAAGCTCGCTCCTGTTTGATGCATGCCTCTATACGAGGTAGAAGTGGTAATGGTGGAAAAATGTAAGCTAGGTTGAACCCCCAAGGCCCTGCTAAGGCATCTATTAGCTCTGCCTGGGGATCCCTGGACCTCAACCTTTATTTTTCTGCCAGAAAATAAACTGTCATAAAAAACACTCCGGACAACCTCTACACCTCAGCTTAGCTTTGCTGAGGTGCTTACCTTCCTTACTGACAACGGAGTGAATATTCTATTAGATAATCCGGACCCAGCTTCTCTATACTGTAAATTGCGGTCCGGTAACCGTAACACTGCTCTCAACTGCGACAAAGCTATCCCCGCCCAGGAACACAGGAAGTGTATAAGGAAAAGGCGCGCAACAGAAAATTGCCGCCTCAGCTAACCCTGCCCATCGTGGGCGTTACAAAATTAAACTCCTGGTCGGCTAAATGTATTCTAAAGCCGCCGGGAGTAAAATAACAAATAACACACCACCTATTGAGCCATAAGTCTCCTCGACCCCAGTGCCTGCTATTACTGCCAATAATAAAATGATCCCCTAGCAATAGGAGAATGTCTCTTGTCCCATAAACAGATTTTAAAGTGCCATCTTTTTTTTTCTGCATATGTGTCCCAGAAAAAATAAAGTCAGCACTTACCTTTAGACTTCTGCTAGGCAGCTCACTAAGTTTGAGAGGCCAGTTCCCTCACATGGACCTGTGGAAGAAACAAAGACTGAGTAATCTTACTCAGGCTAGCAAAGTTAGGCCAGCATTAAATACATGAGAGGCGCAGTGAGGATTGTACCCCACAAGTTCCCATTGCTTAAAAGCCACCACTGTTCTACTGAAGAGACTGATATGGACTACGGCTACACCCTAGGACAAAGCAGAACAATCTTGCACTGCTGAAAAATAATAAAATCTTGCTTGAAGAATCTTCTTTCAAACACCTAAACTTTACCACTTCATTGCTCTAACGTAGGCAAAGAGAATGACTGGGGTTGGAGGCAAGGGAGGTGATATTTCACAGCTTTGCTGTGGTGCTCTTTGCCACCTCCTGCTGGGCAGGAGTGATATTCCCAATAGTAATTAGATGATCCGTGGACTCACTGTGTCATTAGAAAGAAAAGGGACGTGCCATACTTCCGTAAGTCACCTGAAAGTTCCACACATTGCCACACATAACGCAGCAATGACACAATAAACAATATCATGTATAAACCCCCCCCAGTTCAATAATCCCCTTTCCAGGAATATTAACCCCTTGATTCTTTAAAGATAAAAGGCATCACACTGTGACCCTGTCTTCCGTGTTATCATTATGTAATAAAAATGAAACAATCTTACCAGAATCTACACCGTGGAACAGGAACACGGCCCTTCAAGTGTGACAGGTTAGTAGCCTCGCTCCTGACATGGACTTGAGTGTAAAAAGCAGGCAGCGAACTCGTCAACGTTGATTGCTTGTGGAGCTGTTAATATGAGTCGGGATGGTTTTGCAGGAAGACTCACCCTGCATCTTCGGACTCTAACTTTCACCCAGGCTCTCACTGAGAGGCTGACAGGATTACTTAAAACTCCAGTCCCATTCCGAAGAGTACTACCCTCCATAAGAGACTACTCCGATCTTCGGCACTTCTCTGCCTTCCTCCTGAGACGAAGGCAAAGAATGACTGGGGGTTGAGGGAAGTGGGGGAGGTATTTAAGCCTTTGGCTGGGGTTTCTTTGTCTCCTCCTGGTGGCCAGGATCTTAATTCCCAACAGTAAAGAATGAAGCCGTGGACTCTCCTTCTCTTTAGATGGAAATCCAGCACATAGCCATGAAATCTCCATAGACAAACTCTGGTAATACAGTGGGTCGTACTGAAGAGCTCAGTGATTTTAAATATGGCACTGTTATAGAATGCCACCTTTGCCACAAGTCAGTTTGTGAAATTTCTGCCCTACTAGATCTGTCCTGGTCAACTGCAAGTGCTATTATTGTGAAACAGAAGCGTCTAGGGGCAACAGCCGCCCAGTCACAAAGTGGTAGACCTCGCAAACTCAAGTGCCAAGTGTTGAAGTTCATGTAAAAATCACCTTTCATCTGTTGCATCATTCACTACTGAGTTCCAAACTGCCTCTGGAAGAAACATCAGCACAAGAACTGTGAGTCAAGAGCTTAAAAAATGGGTTTCCATAGCTGAAGTGCTGTACACAAGTCTCAAATCAGCATGCGCAATTTCAAGGGTCAGCTGGAGTGGTGTATTTCATGTCACCACTGGACTCTTGAGCAGTGGAAACATATTCTCTGATGAATCATGCTTCACTATCTAGCAGTATGAAGGAAGAATCTGGGTGGGGTGGATGCTAGGAGAGTGTTACCTACCAGAATGCATAGTGCCTACTATAAAGTTTGGTGGAGGAGGGATAAGGTCTGGGCTGTTTTTCAGGGTTTTGGCAAGGCGCCTTAGTTTCAGTAAAGGGTCCTCTTAAAGCTACAGGATAGAAAGACATTTTAGACAATTTTGTGCTTCCAACTTTGTTGCAACATACCTTTCAGCATGACTTGCCCTGTGCACAAAGCAAGGTCCATGAAGACATGGTCTGACAAGCTTGGTGTTGAGGAACTCAAGTGACCTGCAAAGAGTCCTGAACTCAACCCCATTGAACACGTTTGGAATGAATTGGAATGCTGAGCCATTCCGTCCACCATCAGTGCCTGACCTCACAAATTATCTTTTAGCAGAAAGGCACACATTCTTGTAGGCACACACTTGTGTGTCTGTGTGTGTGTGTGTGGGGGGGGAGAACTTTATATGGTTTTGGAATGGGATGTCCAAACATCTCATAAAGTTGTGATGGTTATGTATCCACATACTTTTTTCCTTTAAATTGTAAGCTTTTTTTGCTAGCAGTTTTCCTAATATTTACTCTGAGGACAACATAATGTACCATAATGATATTACAGCAGTCTAGGCTTTGCAGCCTTAAGCTGGGGGATTATACGATATATAGGGAGCTTTATTATACCAGACAGTGAGGGACAGAGCAGGATGTTCTTTGACCCAGCTAGATAACATATCATACATTATCTTACATGCCAGGAAACACACACAATATCTCTCAATAGAAACTTTATTTTATAGAAACATGAAAAATAAATACCTCTTAAATATATATATAAACAAGAACATATATATATAAACAAGAACATATATATATAAACAAGAACATATATATATATATAAACAAGAACATATAAATATATATAAACAAGAACATATATATATATATATATATATATATAAACAAGAACATATATATATATATATATATAAACAAGAACATATAAATATATATCAACAAGAACATATAAATATATATATATATATATATATAAACAAGAACATATAAATATATATATATAAACAAGAACATATATATATATATATATATATAAACAAGAACATATATATATATATATATATATATATATATATATATATATATATATATATATATATAAACAAGAACATATATATATATAAACAAGAACATATATATATATAAACAAGAACATATAAATATAACAAGAACAATATAAACAAGAGAAGAGCTAAAAGTATTATTGTTAAACAAAAAAACAACCCTGAGAGAACCGGAACCAAACTTGATTTTGAGAGAATTTACATTACAGACACAGCAGGCGAAGATGCACCTTCTTCAGATAACGCACACAAATTATAACAAGGAAGAATCTTCTGACGAAATGTTGGCACCAAACGGCACAGATAAAACTCACGTTATGTTGCCGTTAGTATTAACCACTGCATTTGTTAGCTGCACAGTAAATGGTACTTGGCTGAGCTTAGTGACATGGTTTAACGTTTGTCTGCCGTTGAGGAGGAAAGCATTGCTGACCTTAAAGGGTTAAAGGGACAAAACAGTAATTGTTTGCTGCATTCATGGTGCCTTATTGCAAAACAGCTTCAAACTGTTAAAAATGGTGCTATATCACGGACTGGTAGATATGCTCCATGCCCTAGTAGGATTCACATGCCCAGAGTGTACCCGCATACAACCTCCATGCTAGCTGAGAGACTGGCACCAGAGCATGCATGTGGTGCAGGATCTCGTACTATTAAAACAATGCTAAGGTAGCCTTTAAGAAAACACTCTGTACTGCCCTTTAATAATACTCTGCTTTCTACAGCATATTCTGAACAAACACCATTTCAAAGGAGCTGAGATGCCACTTACATGCCATTTTCTCTGTGATATTATATACCATTTATTGGATTTATATAGCAAAAAAAATTGCTTTTTGTGACATTTTGGGGAATAGCTCAACTTCCTCCTGAAAACGTTACATAATAAATGCAATGTTTTGTCTACATAAATCCAGTGAGTACAGATATATTCATATTTGTTTAAACAGTTCTGGTGAGAGTGTAAATAAATAAGGGGTCAGCTTACAAGAGGCGATAAGAAATATCATGGCCGCGCTCACTAGCACGTCTATTACAAATTGAAAGTAAAAGCTCGCGCTCGAGCGCAAACAGAAACTCCTCTAGAAGAATTAGTGTGACTGGAGACCTAGCATAAGCTGTAAGGGCTAAAAAATGTGCTCAACACACATCAAAAACATATGTAAATAAACTGTTACACTCATATATACACTATAAAAAACATAATTTATGCTTACCTGATAAATTTATTTCTCTTGTGGTGTATCCAGTCCACGGATCATCCATTACTTGTGGGATATTCTCCTTCCCAACAGGAAGTTGCAAGAGGATCACCCACAGCAGAGCTGCTATATAGCTCCTCCCCTAAGTGCCATATCCAGTCATTCGACCGAAACAAGCCGAGAAAGGAGAAACCATAGGGTTCAGTGGTGACTGTAGTTTAAATTAAATTTTAGACCTGCCTTAAAAAGACAGGGCGGGCCGTGAAGATTTTAGAAGCTTTGATAACCTGGATTCTGTCAGGTAAATCTTCATTTTTACAGAATCTATCAGAGTCCCTAGGAAGGAGACTCTTGTGAGTGGGGATAGAGAACTCTTTTTCCTCGTTCACCTTCCACCCATGTGACCTGAGAAATGCCAGAACTATGTCTGTATGTGACTTGGCAATCTGAAAGCTTGATGCCTGTATCAGGATGTCGTCCAGATAAGGGGCCACTGATATACCTTGCGGTCTTAGGACCGCCAGAAGCGAACCCAGAACCTTTGTAAAGATTCTTGGAGCTATAGCTAACCCGAAGGGAAGAGCCACAAATTGGTAATGCCTGTCCAGAAAGACAAACCTTAGGAACCGATGATGATCTTTGTGAATCGGTATGTGAAGGTAAGCATCCTTCAAATCCACTGTGGTCATGTACTGACCCTCCTGGATCATAGGTAGGATGGTCCGAATAGTTTCCATTTTGAACGATGGAACTCTGAGGAATTTGTTTAAGATCTTTAGATCCAAAATGGGTCTGAAGGTTCCCTCTTTTTTGGGAACCACAAACAGATTTGAATAAAAACCCTGTCCCTGTTCCGACTGTGGAACTGGACAGATCACTCCCATAACTAGGAGGTCTTGCACACAGCGTAAGAATGCCTCTTTCTTTATCTGGTTTACAGATAATCTCGAAAGGTGAAATCTCCCTTGAGGAGGGGAAGCTTTGAAGTCCAGAAGATATCCCTGAGATATGATCTCCAACGCCCAGGGATCCTGAACATCTCTTGCCCACGCCTGGGCGAAGAGAGAAGGTCTGCCCCCTACTAGATCCGTTACCGGATAGGGGGCCGTTCCTTCATGCTGTCTTAGAGGCAGCAGCAGGCTTTCTGGCCTGCTTGCCTTTGTTCCAGGACTGGTTAGGTTTCCAGCCCGGCTTGGATTGAGCAAAAGTTCCCTCTTGTCTTGTAGCAGAGGAAGTTGATGCCGCACCTGCCTTGAAGTTTCGAAAAGGCATGAAAATTAGACTGTTTGCCCTTTGATTTGGCCCTGTCTTGAGAAAGGGTATGACCCTTACCTCCAGTAATGTCAGCAATAATTTCCTTCAAACCAGGCACGAATAGGGTCTGCCCCTTGAAGGGAATGTTAAGTAATTTAGACTTTGAAGTCACGTCAGCTGACCAAGATTTAAGCCATAGCGCCCTACGCGCCTGGATGGTGAATCCAGAATTCTTAGCCGTTAGTTTAGTCAAATGAACAATGGCGTCAGAAACAAAAGAATTAGCTAGCTTAAGTGTTCTAAGCTTGTCAAGTATTTCAGTCAATGGAGTAGCTGTCTGAAAGGCCTCTTCCAGAGACTCAAACCAGAACGCTGCAGCAGCAGCGACAGGCGCAATGCATGCAAGGGGCTGCAGGATAAAACCTTGTTGAATAAACATTTTCTTAAGATAACCTTCTAATTTTTTATCCATTGGATCTGAAAAAGCACAACTGTCCTCGACAGGGATAGTGGTACGCTTTGCTAAAGTAGAAACTGCTCCCTCCACCTTAGGGACCGTCTGCCATAAGTCCCGTGTGGTGGCGTCTATTGGAAACATTTTTCTAAAAATAGGAGGGGGGGAAAACGGCACACCGGGTCTATCCCACTCCTTATTAATGATTTCTGTAAACCTTTTAGGTATTGGAAAAACATCAGTACACACCGGCACTACTAGTATTTATCCAGTCTACACAATTCCTCTGGTACTGCAATTGTGTCACAGTCATTCAGAGCAGCTAACACCTCCCCAAGCAATACACGGAGGTTCTCAAACTTAAATTTAAAAGTAGAAATATCTGAATCAGGTTTCCCCGAATCAGAAATGTCACCCACAGACTGAAGCTCTCCTTCCTCAGCTTCTGCATATTGTGACGCAGTATCAGACATGGGCCTTAAGGCATACATTCTCATATGGGGTTCCACCATGGCTTTTGAACAAGGAGTTTCCTCTATGTCAGACATGTTTATACAGACTAGCAATGAGACTAGGAAGCTTGGAAAACACTTTACATCAAGTTAAACAAGCAATATAAAAAACGTTACTGTGCCTTTAAGAGAAACAAATTTTGCTAAAATTTGAAATAACAGTGAAAAAAGGCAGTTAAACTAACAAAATTTTTACAGTGTATGTAACAAGTTAGCAGAGCATTGCACCCACTTGCACATGAATGATTAACCCCTTAATACAAAAAACGGATTAACAAATTGAAAAAAACGTTTTTTAAACAATCACAACAACTGCCACAGCTCCACTGTGGCTTTACCTTCCTCAATATATGACTTTTGAAGCCTTTTGAGCCCTTCAGAGATGTCCTAAAGCATGCAGGGGACTGCTGAGGGAAGCTGAATGTCTCTGTCTGTAATCTAAAATAGGCCCCTCCCACTCATATTACAACAGTGGAAAGCCTCAGGAAACTGTTTCTAGGCAAAAATCAAGCCAGCCATGTGGAAAAAACTAGGCCCCAATAAGTTTTATCACCAAAGTATATATAAAAACGATTAAACATGCCAGCAAACGTTTTATATTGCACATTAATCAGAGTATATACCTCTGATAGCAAGCCTGATAATAGTCGCTATTAAATCACTGTATTTAGGCTTAACTTACATTAATCCGGTATCAGCAGCTTTTTTCTAGCAAATTCCATCCCTAGAAAAACTTAAACTGCACATACCTTATTGCAGGATAACCTGCACGCCATTCTCCCTCTGAAGTTACCTCACTCCTCAGACATATGTAAGAACAGCAGTGGATCTTAGTTACTTCTGCTAAGATCATAGAAAAACGCAGGCAGATTCTTCTTCTAAATGCTGCCAGAGATAAAATAGTACAACTCCGGTACCATTTAAAAACAATAAACTTTCAAAAACTAACTATATTATACCACTTTCCTCTTACTACCTCCAGCTATGTTGAGAGCTTGCAAGAGAATGACTGGATATGGCAGTTAGGGGAGGAGCTATATAGCAGCTCTGCTGTGGGTGATCCTCTTGCAACTTCCTGTTGGGAAGGAGAATATCCCACAAGTAATGGATGATCCGTGGACTGGATACACCTCACAAGAGAAATTAAGTATTAATTGTATTATAAGGGCTAAAAGGGATATGGTATATGAAAAGATGTTTGACTGAAAAGGCCTATATATTTATATATGTGTATACATGTGTATTTATGTGTAAATATGTATATATATACACACACACACACACATAAGTGTATACATGAGCCCTTTCCAGTCAAATACCTTTAAACATATGGTATATGACAAGATGTTTGACTGAAAAGGCCTATATATTTATATATGTGTATACATGTGTATTAATGTGTAAATATGTATATATATATATATATATATATATATATATATATACACACACACAAGTGTATACATGAGCCCTTTCCAGTCAAATACCTTTAAACATCCAATATAATTTTTAATAATTTTTTATTGTGTTTTGAATAGAAATACTTTACATTGCAATGTTCTTCACTTGGAAGAAAATCTTCTTTTTATTTTTAATAAATATATATATATATATATATATATATATATACACATATATATCTGTATACATTCATATAGATATATAGGTATAGATATATACATTTAAATATATATTTAAAAAAAAATAACATTTTCTTCTATGTGAAGAACGCTGGAATATAAAGTATTTCTTACTTCGGGTTTAGTGCAGTTGGTCTAGAGCGGTGTCGGGTTCGTGTGACCCATAGAAGTCTATAGGGAGAGGGACCTTTTGCTTGCGCGTTACCTTTTTACTTTCAACTTGTAAAAACAAATATTTAGCACACCACTTATAATCTGGCCCAAAATATCTAAATGTTATGCCCAGCAGAATAAGTTATGGCTAACACTATTTATGCAAAAGATGAGGAAAACGATATAACTCATAGTCTAGTTCTGTGATTGACAGACGCATTCAAGCATGTCTAGGAGAGTGGAAATTTGCAAATTTTTAAAAGAAAATTATATCTTAAAAAGGAAGTTATTGTAAAGTTGTACAAAGTGTTTTTATTAACTAAATGTAATTAAACATTTAAAGGGAGGAATTTGAGTTGTATGTCCCTTTAATCACTTATACATCCAGCAGTCTTAGGCTATAAAGGGCCACAATAAAAGAGAAGTGACATACTCTAGTTTGTTAGAGCGTGTCATTTTAACATTGTCAACCGTGCAATTCTCTGACTTTAACCAAGGCACATGAGTTAAACACAAAGTTAAAGTACTCCTCAGGTGTTGCAGAAAACTGCTGGCCCAAACCAGATTGGGTAATTGGTAGTTTCAGCTTGGTACCAGTATTAACTATGTGTTTAACCCTTTTGTGTGGGCTAAACTCATAGAGCTGCAGGGTCGCTAGCGTTAAAATGACATGCTCTAATTAATTAGTGTGTAGAATTTTCCCACTTTAATAATCTGTATAATAATAGTCTATTTAAAGATCTGTGAGCTTCTCAGTGCTAGTGTCAGAATATATGTGCTGGGAGCCAATCAGCCCCCTACTTTGTTGTATCTCATTGCTACAGCCAATCACAGAGGCTATAAAATAATGCAGATTGTCAAAGACCAAAGTAAATGATTTTTCTAATGTGCAAAATACCCTGGTCATTAAATGGTTAAGGCAAGGAAAATGAGCTAATATAAAGACGGGTGCCCGAACCCTTAACTAGACTCTAATAAAGTGCAGCCAAACAATATCACACACGTGCATTCTACACAAGTAAGACACAAAGAAGCCAGATTATTTTGTAGGCAAATGAAGAAACAATAAATAATAAACATGTATTAAAGCACAAGAGATAATATTTACGGCTGGAGGTCACCTTCTGTTTCCAAAGAGATTAGAGACTGAGCAGCAGATTATATTGCAATTCCCAAAGGGAAACAAAATGGGAATGCGGCGTGAAGGTCACATTGAGCTTTTGAGGATACGAGAGCAAAAGTGATGTGAAGCAAACACAATACATTCTAAGGAGGAAAAGGGGAGCTAAAAGAAAGAGTTAATAATCAGAAGACTGAGAACATAATATGGTCTGAAAATAAAGTTCCAGCTCTATTATTTGTGTATAAGGCACTGAAGTAAACAGATGACATTAGAAGCTGATCTTAGGTAAGAACAACTGAAGCCCTTATGGTCTCACAAAGGTAAAGAAAAGACACAGAACAGAACAAACAGATCACGTAAGAGCAGGGACCATACGATCCCATTCCATCCACTGGTTCTTGCTTAGTAGTATCCACCATGTTGTTTAGACAAATACTGATTACAAGGTGTTTAGGTCCTTCATCCAGTTCTTCACTCTAGGATGCCAAGTGACACTGTGTATGGTGAAATAAAGGGAAGTTCTTCACTCTAGGATGCCAAGTGAAACTGTGTATGGTGAAATAAAGGGAAGTTCTTCACTCTAGGGTGCCAAGTGACACTGTGTATGGTGAAATAAAGGGAAGTTCTTCTCTCTAGGGTGCCAAGTGAAACTGTGTATGGTGAAATAAAGGGAAGTTCTTCACTCTAGGGTGCCAAGTGACACTGTGTATGGTGAAATAAAGGGAAGTTCTTCACTCTAGGGTGCCAAGTGACACTATGTATGGTGAAATAAAGGGAAGTTCTTCACTCTAGGGTGCCAAGTGACACTGTGTATGGTGAAATAAAGGGAAGTTCTTCACTCTAGGGTGCCAAGTGACACTGTGTATGGTGAAATAAATGGAAGTTCTTCACTCTAGGGTGCCAAGTGACACTGTGTATGGTGAAATAAAGGGAAGTTCTTCACTCTAGGGTGCCAAGTGACACTGTGTATGGTGAAATAAAGGGAAGTTCTTCACTCTAGGGTGCCAAGAGACACTGTGTATGGTGAAATAAAGGGAAGTTCTTCACTCTAGGGTGCCAAGTGACACTGTGTATGGTGAAATAAAGGGAAGTTCTTCACTCTAGGGTGCCAAGTGACACTGTGTATGGTGAAATAAAGGGAAGTTCTTCACTCTAGGGTGCCAAGTGACACTGTGTATGGTGAAATAAAGGGAAGTTCTTCACTCTAGGGTGCCAAGTGACACTGTGTATGGTGAAATAAAGGGAAGTTCTTCACTCTAGGGTGCCAAGTGACACTGTGTATGGTGAAATAAAGGGAAGTTCTTCACTCTAGGATGCCAAGTGACACTGTGTATGGTGAAATAAAGGGAAGTTCTTCATCTCTAGGGTGCCAAGTGACACTGTGTATGGTGAAATAAAGGGAAGTTCTTCTCTCTAGGGTGCCAAGTGACACTGTGTATGGTGAAATAAAGGGAAGTTCTTCACTCTAGGATGCCAAGTGACACTGTGTATGGTGAAATAAAGGGAAGTTCTTCACTCTAGGGTGCCAAGTGACACTGTGTATGGTGAAATAAAGGGAAGTTCTTCACTCTAGGGTGCCAAGTGACACTGTGTATGGTGAAATAAAGGGAAGTTCTTCACTCTAGGGTGCCAAGTGACACTGTGTATGGTGAAATAAAGGGAAGTTCTTCATCTCTAGGGTGCCAAGTGACACTGTGTATGGTGAAATAAAGGGAAGTTCTTCATCTCTCAAGGTGTCTGAGGCATAATTTGGTGAATGCTTTCTGGGCTTAGTGAATCAAAGAAGCAGCTGAGCATCTTGTTGGCCTGAAGAAAAAGTGAGGAATTGAGGTGCATTAGACAAATACAGAGATTAATCATGGATAGAGAGATTGCAAAGAGAAATAAAGAGAGAGAATAAAAAAGAAAAAGAGTGAGAGACCGAAATGAAAAGAGAAGGAAAAGTTAAAGAAAGTGAAAAAGAAGAGAGAGAAGGGAGAGAAAGAAGAGAGAGAGAAGAGAGAGAGATAGGAGAAAGAAGAGAGAGAGAGAGAGAGAGAGAGAAAGAGAAGAAAGAGAAGAGAGAAAGGAGAGAGAGAGATAGGAGAAAGAAGAGAAGAGATAGAGAGAGAAAGAGAGAGAAGAGAGATAAAGAGAGAGGGAAGAGAGAAAGAGAGAGAGAAAGAGAGAGAGAAAGAGAGAGAGAAAGAGAAGAAAGAGAAGAGAGAAAGGAGAGAGAGAGATAGGAGAAAGAAGAGAAGAGATAGAGAGAAAAAGAGAGAGAAAGAGAGAGAAGAGAGATAAAGAGAGAGAGAAGAGAGATAAAGAGAGAGGGAAGAGAGAAAGAGAGAGAGAAAGAGAGAGAGGAGAGAGAAAGAGAGAGAAAGAGAGAGAAGAAAGAGAAAGAAGAACGAAAGAGAGAGAAAGAAGAACGAAAGAGAGAGAAAGAAAGGGAGAAGGAGAGAGAAAGGGAGAAAGAGCGTTAAAGAGAAGAGAAAGAGAGAGATAGAGAGAGAGGAAAGAGAAAGAAGAACGAGAGAGAGAGAGAGAGAGAGAGAGAGAGAGAAAGGGAGAGAAAGGAAAAGAGAAAAAGGAAAATAGAGAAAGGAAAAGTAAAAGAAAGTTAGAAAGAAGAAAGAGAGAGAGAGAGAGAGAAAGAGAGGAGAGAAAATAGAAAGAAAGGACATATGTTACAATCACATCATGGTTAACAGACTTGTGCAATGTGACTACATCTGTTTCTTATCTCTTATTTCCCATGGGTTTTGGAGAAAATCTAATTTATTTCTACAAAATGAAATCATCAATATAACTGCAATTTTCCTCAAGCGCCTCACTTGTCTGACTGCATCTGGTTTGTGTCTTGCGCTGCGACTGGCTCCGTCTCTTACCTCTTGCTCTGTCTTTGGAACCATCACCTCTTGCAGGAAGTTCTGTTTGTGCAGTTTTCGCCAACTAATGCTGCAGAGGAACAGAAACCAAGAATTAAACAGGTAACTGAGGTTGCAAATCGGCAGCGTGGAGCGCAGATTACATTATTTAAATACATGTTATATAAACAGTTATAGATTCTCCTTGGTGAACACACTGTGGCCGTGCACAATCAGGTATCAGAGGGGTGTGATCTGCTTCACCAATACACAAGGTTCATTTCATCTTTATTATCCTGAACACTTAGGGAAGTAAAAGACTTTAGAATATCACATTACATGCAGTCTCTCCTGTTCAGTCATATACCTGTCCTCATGTCTCCATAACAGGCCAGATTTTCAGGATTACCTTGGGTGAGAACAGGTAAAATAACATAATTTATGTAAGAACTTACCTGATAAATTAATTTATTTCATGGTGGCAAGAGTCCATGAGCTAGTGACGTATGGGCTATACATTTCTACCAGGAGTGGGCAAAGTTTCCCAAACCTCAAATGCCTATAAATACACCTCCCACCTCACTCATACCTCAGTTTAACGTATAGCCAAGTTAGTGAGGTGTAAAAGGAGTAGAATCATAAAAAAGAGGAACAGGATAAATAAAGTGCTTTATATAAAAAAAAAAACTAACCCCAACAAATTGGGTGGGTCTCATGGACTCTTGCCACTATGAAAGAAATTAATTTATCAGGTAAGTTCTTACATAAAACATAATTTATGTAAGAACTTACCTGATAAATTCATTTCTTTCATATTGGAAAGAGTCCATGAGCTAGTGACATATGGGATATACAATCCTACCAGGAGGGGCAAAGTTTCCCAAACCTCAAAATGCCTATAAATACACCCCTCACCACACCCACAATTCAGTTTAACGAATAGCCAAGCAGTGGGGTGATAAGAAAGGAGTAGAAAGCATCAACAAAGGAAATTTGGAAATAATTGTGCTTTATACAAAAAAATCATAACCACCATAAAAAAGGGTGGACCTCATGGACTCTTGCCAATATAAAAGAAATGAATTTATCAGGTAAGTTCTTACATAAATTATGTTTTCTTTCATGTAATTGGCAAGAGTCCATGAGCTAGTGACATATGGGATATCAATACCCAAGATGTGGATCTTCCACTCAAGAGTCACTAGAGAGGGAGGGAATAAAATAGAAACAGCCATATTCCGCTAAAAAAAATAATCCACAACCCAAAAATATAAGTTTATTTTCATATTGAAAGAAAAAAACTTAAATCAAAAGCAGAAGAATCAAACTGAAACAGCTGCCTGAAGAACTTTTCTACCAAAAACTGCTTCCGAAGAAGCAAATACATCAAAACGGTAGAATTTAGTAAATGTATGCAAAGAGGACCAAGTTGCCGCTTTGCAAATCTGATCAACTGAAGCTTCATTCTTAAAAGCCCACGAAGTGGAGACCGATCTAGTAGAATGAGCTGTAATTCTCTGAGGCGGGGCCTGACCCGACTCCAAATAAGCTTGATGAATCAAAAGTTTCAACCAAGAAGCCAAAGAAACAGCAGAAGCCTTCTGACCTTTTCTAGGACCAGAAAATAAAACAAATAGGCTGGAAATCTTCCTGAAATCTTTAGTAGCTTCCACATAATATTTCAAAGCTCTTACCACATCCAAAGAATGTAAGGATCTCTCCAAAGAATTCTTAGGATTAGGACACAAGGAAGGGACAACAATTTCTCTACTAATGTTGTTAGAATTCACAACCTTAGGTAAAAATTGAAAAGAAGTCCGCAAAACTGCCTTATCCTGATGAAAAATCAGAAAAGGAGACTCACAAGAAAGAGCAGATAACTCAGAAACTCTTCTAGCAGAAGAGATGGTCAAAAGAAACAACACTTTCCAAGAAAGTAGTTTAATGTCTAAAGAATGCATAGGTTCAAATGGAGGAGCCTGTAAAGCCCTCAGAACCAAATTAAGACTCCAAGGAGGAGAAATTGACTTAATGACTGGCTTAATACGAATTAAAGCCTGTACAAAACAGTGTATATCAGGAAGTATAGCAATCTTTCTGTGAAATAAAACAGAAAGAGCGGAGATTTGTCCTTTCAAGGAACTTGCAGACAAACCTTTATCCAAACCATCCTGAAGAAACTGTAAAATCCTAGGAATTCTAAAAGAATGCCAGGAGATTTTATGAGAAGAACACCATGAAATGTAAGTCTTCCAAACTCTATAATAAATCTTTCTAGAGACAGATTTATGAGCTCGTAACATAGTATTAATCACTGAGTCAGAGAAACCTCTATGACTTAGAACTAAGCGTTCAATTTCCATACCTTCAAATTTAATGATTTGAGATCCTGATGGAAAAACGGACCTTGAGATAGTAGGTCCGGCCGTAACGGAAGTGGCCAAGGTGGGCAACTGGACATCCAAACTAGATCCGCATACCAAAACCTGTGTGGCCATGCTGGAGCCACCAGCAACACAAAAAACTGTTCCATGATGATCTTGGAGATCACTCTTGGAAGGAGAACTAGAGGCGGGAAGATGTAAGCAGGATGATAACACCAAGGAAGTGTCAGCGCATCCACGGATCCTCATCAGAAGAGGATAAATTATTATGATGTTGGTCATTTGAAATTTCATCAGCTAAATGAGAAGTTTTAAAAGACCTTTTACGTTTTTTAGAAGGTGGAAATGCAGACAATGCCTTCATAATAGAATCAGAAACAAATTCCTTAAAAATTTACAGGTATATCATGCACATTAGAAGTTGAAGGAACTGCAACTGGCAATGTACTATTACTGATGGAAACACTATCTGCATGTAAAAGTTTATCATGACAACTATTACAAATGACATTCGGTGGAATAATTTCTACAATTTTACAACAAATGCACTTAGCTTTGGTAGAACCGATGTCAGGCAGCAATGTTCCAGCAGAAACTTCTGAGGCAGGATCAGATTGGGACATCTTGCACAATGTAAGAGAAAAAAACAACATATAAAGCAAAATTATCTCCTTATATGACAGTTTCAGGAATGGGTAAAAATGCAATAGCATAGGCCTCTGATAGCAAAAAGCAAGAGGCAAACATACAAGGGGTATTGAAATAATGCAAAAATTTGGCGCCGAGTATGACGCACAACGTAACGTAAACTCTTTTTGGCGCCAAAAATAACCGGAAATGACACACTTGCGTCACTAATGACGCCGCCGTGTGAAAGGTCTCGGCGTCACGTATGACGCCGGAAATGACGAAGTTGCGTCATTAACGTAATTTTTTTGCGCCAAAAATTTCTCGCGCCAAAATTGACGCAATAAAGTTTAGCATTTGACGCACCCGCGAGCCTAATACCCGCAATTGTAAGAAGAAGTCAATTGAAAAAAGACTAAACCCCAGGTAAGAAATACATTTCTTAAAAATGTTTACATTCCCCAAATATGAAACTGACAGTCTGCAGAAGGAAATACATGAACCTGACTCATGGCAAATATAAGTACAATACATATATTTAGAACTTTATATAAATGCATAAAGTGCCAAACCATAGCTGAGAGTGTCTTAAGTAATGAAAACATACTTACCAAAAGACACCCATCCACATATAGCAGATAGCCAAACCAGTACTGAAACAGTTATTAGTAGAGGTAATGGTAAATTGAGAGTATATCGTCGATCTGAAAAGGGAGGTAGGAGATGAATCTCTACGACCGATAACAGAGAACCTATGAAATAGACCCCCATTAGGGAAATCATCGTATTCAATAAGTGATACTCCCTTCACGTCCCTCTGACATTCGCTGTACTCTGAGAGGAATCGGGCTTCAACAATGCTGAGAAGCGCATATCAACGTAGAAATCTTAGCACAAACTTACTTCACCACCTCCATAGGAGGCAAAGTTTGTAAAACTGAATTGTGGGTGTGGTGAGGGGTGTATTTATAGGCATTTTGAGGTTTGGGAAACTTTACCCCTCCTGGTAGGATTGTATATCCCATATGTCACTAGCTCATGGACTCTTGCCAATTACATGAAAGAAATTATGTTTTCTTTCATATAGGTGGCAAGAGTCCATGAGCTAGTGACGTATAGGATATAATACCCAAGATGTGGAAGTCCACGAGTCACTAGAGAGGGAGGAATAAAATAAAAACGGCTATTGCCGCTGAGAAATTAAATCCAAAAAATAATTAACTGAGACAGCTGCCTGAAGAACCTTTCTACCAAATGCTGCTTCCGAAGAAGCAAACACATAAAAATTGTAAAATTTAGTAAATGTATGCAAAGGAGACCAAGTTGCGGCTTTGCAAATTTGATCAACTAAAGCTTCATTCTTGAAAACCCAAGATGTGGCAACGGATTTAGTAGAATGAGCTGTAATACACTGAGGCGGAGACTGCCCCGCCTCCAATTAAGCCTTGTGAATCAAAAGCTTCAACCAAGAAGCCAAGGAAATGGCAGAGGCTTTCTGACCTTAAAAAGTAAAATCAAAAGCAAGCATCATAGCTCTCTATAATGAGAGCAGCGAGCATTAGAGGGAGAGGCTTAATATAACACATTTTGGCACCAGGAACGACGCACTAAAAAGACGCAACTCGCATCATAACAAGCACAACTTTGCGACAAAAATGACGCAACTTGCATCACAACAATAGCGACCTCCCGACAAAAATGACGCAATGGAATGACACAACTCGCATCACAGCAAGCACGATTTTGTGCCGAAAATGACGCAATAAAATGATGCAATATGTGTCATTGCGAGCCTAATTTGCCTGCGAAAATTTTAAAAACAGACTCCATGTTAATAGCGAACCGGAACCCCAGGTAAGAAAAAAATACCTAAATTCTCCCATAAACATAATTTCCATTCTGAAACTGTGTGACTGCAAAAGGGAAAGATTAACAGAACTGGCTCATGGCTAATATATCAATATACATTAAGAACTTTATAATATAAAGTGCCTTCCATAGCTGAGAGTGTCTTAAAATGATATATACTTACCAGAAGACACCCATCCACATATAGCAGACAGCCAAACCAGTACTGAAACGGTTATCAGTAGAGGTAATGGTAGAGGAGTATAATGTTGATATGTAAAGGAAGGCAACAGATGAAGCCCCGCGACCGAATTTACAGAGAGCCCTAGAATAGATTTCCCATAGGCGAAAACATGGTATCATCAGGCAATATTCCCTTCACAACCCTCAGACAAACACTATACTTAGAGAGGAACTGGGCTTCAATATGCTTAGAAGCGCCTTTCACAAAAGAAATCTAGCACAACTTGCTTCACCACCTTCTAAGGAGGCAAAGTTTGTAAAACTGAGATATGAGTGAGGTGGGAGGTGTATTTATAGGCATTTGAGGTTTGGGAAACTTTGCCCTCTTCTGGTAGGAATGTATATCTCATACGTCACTAGCTCATGGACTCTTGCCACCTATATGAAAGAAAACCATGTTTACTAATCTCCTGATGATTTCACCTGTGCTCCAGTTCAGATATCCTGCAAATCTGGCCTGTTAGGGAGGCCTGAGGACATGTTTTAAAACCCCTGATAAAAACCTATAGGGTTCCATTTATTAAGCTGCAAATGCTGCTTTAGAGCCCCAGTGGGAGCCTAAAATGCTGGTTAAGAAGCTGCGGTCTTAAGACATCTGCTACTTAAAGGGATAGTAAACCCCAAATTTTCTTTTATGATTCAGATAGAAGATACAATTTTAAACAAATTTCCAAGTTAATGCTATTATCAAATTGTCTTCATTCTCTTGTTATCCTTTGCTGAGGGGACAGCATTGCACTACTGGCAGATAGCTGAACACATCTAGTCAGCCAATCACAAGAGACAAATGTGTGCAGGCACAAATCAGCAGCAGCTCCCACTAGTGTAGGATATGTGCGTATTCATTTTTTAACAAGGGATACTAAGAGAACGAAGCACATTTGAAAATAGAAGTGAATTTAAAAGTGTCTTAAAATGACCTGCTCTATCTGAATCATGCACGTTTAATTTTGACTTTCCTATCCCTTTAATTTCTGTGGCACCAGAAGTGTGGTGCATTTAAATGATCCCGATCTGATCTGCATTGCACAAGCAGTTAAATGCGGCAGCAGATGCTGCCCACTCACCACAAGGCTGGGCAGACGGGGTTCATCGTCCGCCAGGCACTTAATAAATGGAGCCCGTAATCTCAGCTATAAATACACGGTTCATAGCACAGCTCAGAACTATCATCACTAAAGCTAAATGTATATAAAGTGACAGTAAACCGCTTGTAATTACAAGACATATCTGTTGTATTGCTGTACAATAATGTATCAGCCGAGTCTAAAAGTTCATCTTTTTACTACAATTATTTTTCAATAGCCAAAATCTGCCCACCATTTTCCTTATTTGGAGGAGCCAATCTTGACTTCCACAGACAACAAGGCTAGTCATTGTCATAAAGTTAGTAGAAAGTACATAGATTTGCAGTTATTATCTGATAAAGCTAATTGTGGATGAATAAGTAGCATAGTTAGCCTTGATAAGTTTAAAAAACAAACAAAAAAACCCCTCTAATTTGATTTGTTCTCTTAGTATCCTGTGATAAAAAAAGCATATTTAGGTAGGCTCAGGAGCTAGCTGTTGATTGGTGGCTGCACATACATGCCTCTTGTCACTGGCTTACCAATGTGTTGAGCTAGCTCCCAGTAGTGCATTGCTGCTCATTCAACAAAGGATAACAAGAGAATGAAGCAAAATCGATAAAATAGAAGTAAATTGGAAAGTTGTTTAAAAATGAATGCTCTACCTGAATCATGAAATAAAAAAATGTGGGTTTCATATCCCTTTAATCTTTCATGTAGTGTTTAATTGTATTGATATTTATTTATCACAATAAAAATAGAGGGGTAACTACATGCTAAAATTGGGTACAGTGGTTGGAGCAGGCAGACTTTTTCTCCTTTGTCAGAAGATAACATCTTCTCATTTACTAATTTGAACTGAACATTCTGAATTTCACATTTGAGTCACTTTAGCAGTTTACATCAAAAAACAAAATGTATGCTTACCTGATAAATGTCTTTCTTTCCGGACATGGAGAGTCCGCAACATCATTCCAATTACTAGTGGGATATTGAACTCCTGGCCAGCAGGAGGAGGCAAAGAGCACCCCAGCAAAGTAAACTGCCTTACCCATAGCCCCCAGTCATTCAGCTGAAGGAAATGGAAAGGAAGAAACACAAGGGTGAAACGGTGCCTGAAGTTTACACCAAAAAAAAATGCAGAATTATAATTAAACAAGGGAAGGGTCATGGACTCTATATGTCCGGAAAGAAAGATATTTATCAGGTAAGCATAAATATTGTTTTCTTTCCTATGACATGGAGAGTCCACAACGTCATTCCAATTACTAGTGGGAACCAATACCCAAGCTAGAGAACACGGAATGAACAGGAAGGGAGAAAAAACGCAGGAGGACCTAAACAAAAGGCACCACCGCTTCAAGAACCTTACTCCCAAAAGAAGCCTCAGCCGAGGCAAAAGTATCAAATTTGCAGAATTTGAAAAAAGTATGCAAAGAGGACCATGTTGCAGCCTTGCAAATCTGTTCCACAGAAGCTTCATTTTATAAAAGCCCAAGATGAGGATACAGCCCTAGTGGAATGAGCTGTAATTCTCTCAGGAGGCTGCTGTCCAGCAGTCTCATAAGACTAACAAGTCAAACTTCTCAACCAGAGAGACAGAGTAGAAGTGGCCTTCTGATCCTTACATTTACCAGAGAAACCAACAAACAGGACAGAAGATTGCCTAAAATCTTTAGTAGCTTGTAAATAAAACTTTAGAGCCCGCACAACATCCAAGTTATGCAAAAGACGTTCCTTTTGAGAAGACGGACTAGGACAAAGAGAAGGAACAACATTTTCCTGATTAATGTTTCGATCCGATACTACCTTAGGAAGAAACCCCAATTTAGTAAGAAGGACCGCCTTATCAGCATGAAAAATAAGGTAGGAGGAATTACACTGCAGAGCTGAAAGCTCAGACACTCTGCGAGCGGAAGAAATGGCCACAAGAAACAAAACCTTCCAGGATAACAGTTTTATATCAACAACATGCATAGGCTCAAACAGAGCCTGCTGTAAAACCTTAAGAACTAAATTAAAACTCCATGGAGGAGCAACAGGTTTAAACACAGGCCTGATTCTAATCAGGGCCTGTTCAAAGGCTTGAACATCTGGTAGATCAGCCAGACGTTTGTGCAAAAGGATAATGCTGAAATCTGACCCTTTAGAGAACTGACCGATAAACCCTTATCCAGTCCATCCTGAAGAAAAGACAAAATCCGGGGAATACTCAACTGGCTCCAGGAGAACCCCTTAGAATCACACCAATAAAGATATTTACGCCATATCTTATGGTAAATCTTGCGAGTTGCGAGGCTTCCAAGCTTGAATCATAGTATCAATGACATCTTCAGAAAAACCACCCTCAGACAGAACTAGGCGTTCAATCTCCACGCAATTAGCTTCAGAGAATTTAGGTTTGGATGGAGGAAAGGACTCTGAAGGCCATGCAGGAGCTATTGGGATCACCAATGCTCTCTCCTGTTTGATATGAGCAATGACACGTGGAAGGAGAGCAATCTGAGGAAACAGATATGCCAGAGAAAACCTCCAAGGAACCGCTGAGGATCTCTTGACTTTGAACCGTACTTTGGAACCTTGGTGTTTTGGCGGGACACCATTAGATCCAACTCTGGAACCGCCCACTTGAGGGTTAACTTTCCTGGATGAAAAGTCTGTCTGCTCAGAAAATCTGGCTCCCAATTGTCCACTCCTGGAATGTGGATGGCAGATAGGAGACAACTGTGGGCTTCCGCTCACAGCAGAATTTGAGTTACCTCCTTCATGGCTAAGGAACTCCGAGTTCCTCCCTGGTGGTTGATGTAAGCTACTGAGGTGATGTCCGATTGAAATCTTATAAACCGGACCAACACCAGTTGAGGCTTTGATAATAGGGCATTGAAGATAGCTCTTAACTCCAAAATGTTTATTTTAAGAGCGGACTCCTCCCGAGACCATAGGCCCTGAGCTTTTAAAGGGCCCCAAACAGCACCCCAACTAGACAGGCTGGCGTCTGTAGTCACAATTTCATAGGAAGGTCTCAAAAAGCAAGTGCCCCGAGACAGATGTTCCTGTGACAACCACCATGAGAGAGAGTCTCTTGTTAGAGGGTGCAGGATGATCTACGTTCCATCGACGGAGCATACAAAGTTGCAACGGTCGTAGATGGAAACGAGCAAAAGGAATGATATCCATTGATGCCACCATCAGACCAATCACCTCCATGCATTGGGCCACAGATGGACAAAAAGCAGACTAGAGAGAAAGGCAGGAAGCAAGAATCTTGTCTTTTCTGACCTCCATCAGAAAGATCTTCATGGATAGGGAATCTGTTATAGATCCTAGGAAACACACTTTGGTAGCTGGAACAAGAGAACTTTTTTCCAAATTCACCTTTCATCCATAGGAATGTAGAAAAGACAACAGCATCTCTGTATGAGATTGGGCTAGTTGAAAAGATGACGCCTGAACTAAGATGTCATCTAGTTAAGGAGCTACAGCAATTCCCTGAGATCTGATCACAGCCAAAAGCGCCCCCAGAACCTTTGTGAATATTCTGGGAGCCCCAAAAGTGCCCCAGAACCTTTGTGAATATTCTGGGAGCAGTGGCAAGACCAAAAAGAAGTGCAACAAATTGGAAGGGTTTGTCCAGAAAGGCAAACCTCAGATACTGATGGTGTTCCCTGTGTATGGGAACGTGAAGGTATGCGTCCTTCAGGACCTTCCTGTACCAAAGGGAGAATGGAACGAATAGTTTCCATTTTGAAGGACGGAGCCCTCTGAGGAATTTGTTTAAACACTTGAGGTCTAAAATGGGCCAAAAAGTTCCCTCCTTTTTGGGAACCACAAATAGATGAGTAGAATACTAGATCCTGTTCTGCTAGAGGGACAGGAACAATAATTCCCAGAGAGAATAGCTCTTTCCTGAGATTCTGTAACCCATTCTGTAACCCTGAGATACTATGTCCACCGCTGTCTGGGACATTGCATATCCAGGCCTGACGAAAAAGAGAAAGCCTGCCCCCCCACCTGATCCGCACAGGAATCGGGGGCGGAACCTTCATGCTGATTTAGAGTCAGCAGAAGGCTTCTTGTTTTGTTTTCCCTTATTCCAGGCCTGGTTGGATTTCCAAAAAGATCTGGGTTGATCTGGTTTAGATGAGGAGGAGGAGGACTTTTGTCGCTTAAAGTTACGAAAGGAACGAAAATTAGAAGTCTGACGACCTCTAGGTCTGTTCTTCTTGTCCTGAGGTAGGAAAGATCCCTTTCCATCCGTAATCTTTGAAATGATCTCTGCCAGACCAGGTCCAAACAAAAGCTTTACCTAAGAAGAGACATCAGCGGACCATGATTTTAACCACAGAGCCCTGCGAGCTAGAACTGTGAAGCTAGATATCTTAGCTCTCAGACAAATTTTTCTGCATATTGGCATCATCTAGATAAGGAGCTACAGCAATTCCCTGAGATCTGATCACAGCCAAAAGCGCCACCAGAACCTTTGTGAATATTCTGGGAGCCCCAAAAGCGCCCCCAGAACCTTTGTGAATATTCTGGGAGCCGTGGCCAGACCAAAGAGAAGTGCAACAAATTGGAAGGCTTTATCCAGAAAGGCAAACCTCAGATACTGATGGTGTTCCCTGTGTATGGGAACGTGAAGGTATGCGTCCTTCAGGACCTTCCTGTACCAAAGGGAGAATGGAATGAATAGTTTCCATTTTGAAGGACGGAGCCCTCTGAGGAATTTGTTTAAACACTTGAGGTCTAAAATGGGCCAAAAAGTTTCTCCTTTTTGGGAACCACAAATAGATTTAAGTAGAATACTAGACCCTGTTCTGCTAGAGGGACAGGAACAATAATTCCCAGAGAGAATAGCTCTTTTCTGAGATTCTGTAACCCATTCTGTAACCCTGAGATACTATGTCCACCGCTGTCTGGGACATCGCATATCCAGGCCTGACGAAAAAGAGAAAGCCTGCCCCCCCCACCTGATCCGCACAGGAATCGGGGGCGGAACCTTCATGCTGATTTAGTGTCAGCAGAAGGCTTCTTGTTTTGTTTTCCCTTATTCCAGGCCTGGTCCCTTAAAGTTACGAAAGGAACGAAAATTAGAAGTCTGACGACCTCTAGGTCTGTTCTTCTTGTCCTGAGGTAGGAAAGATCCCTTTCCACCCGTAATCTTTGAAATGATCTCTGCCAGACCAGGTCGAAACAAAAGCTTTGCCTAAGAAGAGACATCAGCCGACCAAGATTTTAACCACAGAGCCCTGCGAGCTAGAACTGTGAAGCTAGACATCTTAGCTCTCAGACAAATTATCTGCATATTGGCATCACAGATAAAAGTGTTGGCCAATTTAAGAGCTTTGATCCTATCCTGAATCTCCTCTACAGTAGTTTCCTCTGTAATAAGATCAGATAACGCATCACACCAATAAGATGCAGCACCTGCAACCATAGCAATACTCGCTGCTGCTTGCCACTGCAACCCTTGATGAACATACATCTTTTTTAAATAAGCCTCTAGCTTTTTGTCCTTTGGATCCTTAAAAGAGCAACTATCCTCTATAGGAATGTTAGTTCTCTTAGCAAGAGTAGAAATAGCTCCTTCTACTTTAGGAACAGTGTGCCATGAGTCACAAATAGAGTCAGCCACAGGTAACATTTTCTTAAACACAAGTGAAGGGGAAAAAAAGAACCCCTGGTTTGTCCTATTCCTGAGCAATAATTTCAGACATCTTCCTTGGTACAGGAAAAACCTCCTTAAAAGATGGTGAATCATAGACTCTATCCAATTTTGAGGACTTTGTGGGGTTGATAGCAACCACCGGTTCAGAGTCGTCCAAAGTAGCTAGAACCTCCTTCAAAAGTAATTGGAGGTGCTCAAGCTTAAATCTAAAATTAACTTCTTCAGATTCTGAAGATTTTTCTGCTAAAGTGTCAGAGTCTGGAATCTCACCTTCAGAAGCTACTGTAGTATTCTCATCATCAGACATCTGAGCAAGAGTGGCTAATGCAGTTCTAGAATCAGAAACCTTAGCATTAGACAAGTGTTTAAATTTTCTCTTACGCATACCCAATGAAGGGAAAGCTGACAAAGCCGCTGTTACTGTAGAAGAAACCTGAGCAGCAAAATCCCCAGGTAAATAAACACCCCTAGGTGAATGAGAGGACACAGAAGGCATAGTATGAGAAACAACTAAGGCTTGGGACGTTTGAGGAGAAAGCTGAGGCATATCACGCACAGCATTATCCTGAGAGACATTAGGTTCAGAAGGGAGAATTAATATAAGAGTTGTGGACAAATTCGCTAGACACTTGTAAATTTATTTTTTTCAATGAATTTGGGGCATAGTATTAGGTTATTGATCCGCATGCAGAAATTTAGACGGAAATATTCACGAAGACCTTGCAGACAGCTTAGTACATGGAGCCCCTTTGGCTCACCACCTTAACCCTTCTGATCCTTTTACACATGTCTCTAATAAAAAAATAAATATCTCTGTCCCAGCCTATTGAGAGAACTCTGCCTCTTTCTCCAAATTAGGAATAACTTATCCCCTTTAGAAAAATGCCAATAAAATGTGCCCATATGAATTCTTAAGTTAAACAAGGATTATTATCTTGTGAAATAACAATCTGGAGGATGATTAACCACATAAGTGCTGCTGCCCTTTATTACCTAGACCTTAGATTGTATAAGAGATGCTTATCCTCAAACTGTGGCAGGCACTACGCTCCCTGTCATGGACCTGTAGGAAAAGAAAGAACAGAGCAACCAACTCTGGCTTTCCACAAAGGGGTAGCAAAGTGTTAAAAGTAAAGCAAAGGACTGCTTCGCCGCCTTTTAACTGCTAAAAGCCACCACTACTCTTACTCAAGAGATTGACGTAGACACAGCTAGACCCCAATCCTTGCTTGCAGGGAAAAGTACCCATAAAAGGATTCAATTCTTCAGACACTAACCTCCATTGACAGGGGAAAAGAGAATGACTGGGGGTTATGGGTAAGGCAGTTACACTTAAAGGGACACTGGTCAAAATTTAAATACACATAGATGAATTACACCTTTGAATAGAAACATTTTTGCAGTATACATGTACTGGCAAAAATGTTTCTAGTAAAATTTATCACTGTTTTAGTGTTAGCATTTTTCTCTGCACGTGCATGTGAAACATAGCTAGATATTCTCAGTGCACTAGGATTTTAAATAAGGCAGCTGCTCAGAGAGCTAGTGGGGCTTGTATCATATCAGCAATTAACAAATTGTGTTATTACCAGATGGTACAAGCACCTTAGCCTCTCTGAGCAGGTGGTGTGTTTAAAATGCTGGTGCACAGTGCATACTTAACCCCTTAAGGACCAGCGACGTACCCTGTATGTCACTGGTCTTTTTTTGGGACTTGATTGTTTTATAGCGCGGACTTGCCACCAGTGTTGAGACTGCTCTATTCCACAAAGCCTGCTGGAGGGAGGGCATTAATAGCGTGTTCTTGCTAGACTAATGCTATTATGTCCTGAAAAAACCCTTAAAGACCAGTGACATACAGGGTACATTGTGGTCATTAAGGGGTTAAATACACTTTTGAAACAGTTATAGCTTTTATTAAAAGCATTTTTGCTAATACATGTATACATGTATATTGCAAAATGCTTCTATTCAAAACTGAAATGCATCTATGTTGATTCCAATTTTGGCTGGAATGTCCGTTTAACAGCTTTGCTGGGGTGCTCTTTGCCTCCTCCTGCTGGCCAGGAGTTGAATATCCCACTAGTAATTGGAATGACGTTGAGGTATATTTTATGAAGCAGCGGATGCTGCCTCCGACCCACTCCGCTTCAGTTCCAGCTGAAGTGGAAGTTAAGAAGCAGCGGTCCTAAGACCTCTGAGGTGGCGGATAGCAATCGGCCCGTTTGAATACAATTGGCCGTGAATCTGCAGGGGGCGGTATTGCACCAGCAGTTCACAAGAACTGCTGGTGCAATGATAAATGCCGAGAGCGTATGCTGTCGGCATTTATCGATGTGCGGCGGACATGATCCGCTATATTTGATCGTGTCCATCCGCACATTAATAAACGGACCCCTCCATGTCATAGGAAAGAAAAAGGTTTTAAAATTTAGCACAAACTTACATTTATCTAAATGTACAGTAATATGTGAAAGGGACACTAAACCCACATTTTTTATTTCATGATTCAGATAGAGCAGCCATTTTAAGCAATTTTCTAATTTACTCCTATTAACAACTTTTCTTTGTTCTCTTGCTATCTTTGTTTAAAAAGCATGAATCTAAAGCTTAGGAGCCGGGCCATTTTTGGTGCAGAACCTGGGTTATGCTTGCTAAATGTAGCCACCAATAAACAAGCGCTATCCAGGGTGCTGAACCTAAAATGGGCCGGCTCCTAAGCTTTAAATTCCTGTTTTTTAAATAAAGATAGCAAGAGAACAAAGAAAATTGATAATAGGAGTAAATTAGAAAGTTGCTTAAAATTGCATGCTCTGTCTGAATCATGAAAGAAAAAATTTGGGTTCAGTGTCCCTTTAACAATTAACTTTTATTCCAATACCAATTTCAAATGCAAGTAAATATTGCACCAATTTATATAAGAAAGCAGTCGGAATTAGCCCTGATAATAGTTAAAACACGGTTTTGTTTTCCTTTTCAATTACCTCACCGTTTCCTGAGAGCTGTAATATATATTTTTCTTATTTGTTTTAATTTTCTTTTGTTTTGTGAGAGAACCCTGAAAACAGGGAATTGAAAAGTGGGGGCCAGTATAACTTTTGTTACCAATAATACTGATAGATATAATATAGAAAGTTTGTTCACTCGAGATATATAAGGATATATTGTAAACTACCAAACTAACTCCAATCTTAAAGGGATGTTGTAATCTAAAATTATATCCCCTTTAATTTGCACCTAGTGGTCCATTTTACCTTCTAGAGTGTATTTTAAGGCCCATAATAAACGTACCAATCAATAGATTAAAATAATTTAAGGTATTTTTAATACTTTGGCATATTTTTTTTTAAAAACAGATTATTTATTATATTACAAATCTTACATTTAACTTGGTAAAATAGTGCCAGGACGAGGACTTTCCAAACGCCCCAGAAATATTTTTTGTTTACTACTTTTCCCATATCCAATCAGCATAGGCTTGCTGATCAGAAACAGGAGTGCGCACGCAATAGCGCTTTAAATGTAACACGGGGAATGCCGACTGATACGCTAGTAGAGGAACTGGTTTCCCTTAGCAACGGTTACACCAGCTCTAGATGGGTATCAGTTTTGGCAATGTGCTGTAGCGGAATGTCTAATTCCTTATCCAAAAAAAATCATATAAATAAATAATTTGTTTATGTATACAAACGGAGAAAACAGAGATTTATCGCCAATCCTTCCTTCCAGGATAACCCAAAATAGCAAAACAAATATTTCCCTATGCTATCCAAAACTTAAAAAAAAATATTTGGCTAGAGTTTCACCTAAAAAAAGTGCCTGTTCCAACTTACATACAAATTCAACTTAAAGGGCCATGATACCCAAATGTTTAAACTAGGGTTGCACCAATACCGATACTAGTATCGGTACTGATACCAAGTACTTGCATGAGTACTTGTACTCGTGTAAATGCACCGATACTTAAACCGATACCTCCACTTACTACCCACATGCTATCTTGTGGTGTTTTTTTCAAACTGCATGTTCCCATTTCATTTAAAGCTAGAGTGGAGACTAAACAAAAAATTGTTTACTACTGTTCTGCCAATACAAATTGCTCTTATTTGTATTATTGTAGGAGAGATCACTGTACTGCGTTCAGACAAACCCCTGAAGTACTGGGAATACAGAATCTTCCTCCAATCACTACCTGGAAAGACACAATCACTCACTCCCTCCAATTAGAAAAATACCACTATATACAAAACAAACATATTGACAACTACCACTCTGTTTCCTATGAGAAGAATACATAAATCACGGGAAATAACGCTGATAAGCCAACTCCACACATGCTTTCAATCACAATAACTTATCTTTTTTCCTTTAAACTTCTAATACCGAAGCCTTACCCATATTACAACCTTCACACAATTACAATTCTTCCATAATCAAATGTAACACACTACCCATCGCTAAGAGGACTTGTGAACTACTAACCCTTTTATTATATACAACTATGTTATAGCATTTCCAAACTTATCTGCATTCCTTGCAAGCGTTTTACCTTCTGTTTAACATCTTATGATGTTTATGTTTTGATTGTAACACACTGTTCGATGACAGATCCTTTATCCGTATCTTGTCAAAACTAAATCATAATGGAATCTGGGAATGTTATCGGTGCAACTTTTTATATTTACGAGAGAGTCGTAATTTGTTTGTTTCAAAAGCAAATTTTATTGTTTGTAATGTTTGCACAATTTTCAATAAAGCATTAAAAAAAATACAATGTCCCTTATAATTGTTCTCTCTTTATGAGCGGAGTGTTATTAACTATTAGCCGGGCTTATTCAGACTTTCCCTGCTGTAAAACACAAATGGGTGCTGCTATATTTACTTGCATTTTAAATTAGCATTGGAATAAGAGTTATATCTGGATGGTCTACTGTACGTTTTGACAAATTTAAGTTTATGATAAATTGCAGTGACTCAGTTGTAATATGCATAAGCTCACCCTGCAATTATATCTAATTAATTAAGTGCATCAAGGAAGTTCTGGGGACATAAAATCAGTACATTACATTATAAGCCTATCCAAGAATTCTGCCCATCGTTGTATGTATCCACAGTGTGGCTTTTGAATGTTTTTTTATGTTTGTAATGTTGTATTTTAAGAAATAATTTTAAAAACTTATAATAAGATTTCTGCCATCTATCATTTGCTGATAAGGTTGTGTATGAACCTGCAATCTTAATTATCTTATTTTGGGCTACATTACAGGTGGTGCAGTATTTAGCGCTTTCACTCGCTCACAAACACAGCTGGAAGCCGGCGGGTGAGAGAGAACATTTTCTTCCAAGTGAAGAACAAAGGTATTTCAAGGATTTCTATATATAAAAAAACAACAACAAAAAATCCCATTACATTTGTTTTAAATGGATATTTTATATTACAATGTGTTTCGGAAGGTCTAAAAAATGTGTTTATAGATATATGTATACATGTGTATATATGTGCACATACAGCGATAGCTCAGCATGCTAAGGCACTGTGGCTGAGCTCTGTAGCAATCAAGGGTTGCAGGTTTGATCCCCGGCGAGGTCCACTCAGCCTTTCATCCTTCTGAGGTCGATAAAATGAGCAGCACCTTGAGACCCTTACGGGTGATTAGCTGCGCTTTACAAGTACCCAATACATACATACATATGTACACATATAAAACAGCCCTGAGACGGTTATTGCAATATACGGATACAGATGATTGCTCTTTTACAGGATTCCTGATATATCAGAAGATTTACGCAAGCTGATTCATACCAGTTATAAGATCAAGGGAGGAGCTAGTTAAAGGGACAGTCAACACCCGATATAACAGGATCCCATATTGTTTAAACACAATAGAAGATCTGCCTGCACTGCATCCCTGCTTTATTACCTTTTCAAACATCCTAGTAATCGTCAACGTTATTTCTTATAGTCTGCTCTAAATATGGCCGCCTAACTCCTCCCCTTCATGCTTCTTCCCCATCACTATGCCACTACAGGCACACTCATGTAAGTTTAGATGACGCTCATCATACGTCATCGCGCATGCGCAGTTCTTATTAGCAGTCAGAATCGGAAAGCCGGTGACAATTACCTTGTATTTCCTAATAAGGTACTGTTAAGTATAGAATCCGGAAGGAAAAAATTTGCGGTATAAAATTCCGCTTTGTGGTTACTATGCTATTGCGCATGCACTAAACTCCATGAACGAGCTTGCAATCTGACCGATGATTGCAATCTGATTGGCGGTTGTTTTCAAAAAGTAGGTAGCAACGTAACGATGGGGGGAGTTAGGCTGCCATATTTCCATCAGATTAGAGCAGGTATCGTCAATGATTACTAGGAGAAGGAAGTAGGTAAACAAAAGGGGTACGGTGCAGGCGGATCTTCATTTTTGCTTTTAAAATATCGGATACGGTTATGTCAGGTGTTGACTGTCCCTTTAATCTTTTAACAAAGAGAAACGGAAGGGGTATTCTCTCTGCTTCACTTCATAATGAGGCAAGAAGGAGAAAAGCGAAGAGGGTTGGAGAATGGGTGAGATACCTACTCAAAAATATGATGTCTAATAAGGCGGTGAAGACAGGATAACATATTATGGGTATTTGATATTATAACACTATATACTCAAGTAATTACGTAAAGTTAGTTAAGATTATGATTAAGTGTCCAAGGGTGTTAGATATTTAATAATCAAGATTTAAGGTTTTAATTCTATTGTGATAAGTGAGGTCCAAGACAGGCTTCTAATGTTGTTGGGGAAAACTTATTGTGCGACATAAAATTTAGATACTTTGATTATCTATTCATAAAAACTAAATTTATGCTTACCTGATAAATTACTTTCTTTTACGATATGACGGGTCCACGGATTTCATCCTTACTTGTGGGATATTAACCTCCTGCTAACAGGAAGTGGCAAAGAGCACCACAGCAGAGCTGTATATATAGCCCCTCCCCTTCCCCTCCACCCTCAGTCATTCGGCCGAAGGTATAGGAAGAGAAAAGGAAAAGGCTAAAAGGTGCAGAGGTGACTGAAGTTTACAAAAAATATAAAGAAAAACTGTCTTAAAAAGAACAGGGTGGGCCGTGGACTCGTCATATCATAAAAGAAAGTAATTTATCAGGTAAGCATAAATTTAGTTTTCTTTTACAAAGATATGACGAGTCCACGGATTTCATCCTTACTTGTGGGAAACCAATACCAAAGCAATAGGACACGGATGAAAGGGAGGGACAAGACAGGAACCTAAACTGAAGGCACCACTGCTTGAAGAACCTTTCTCCCAAAGATAGCCTCAGAAGAAGCAAAAGTATCAAATTTGTAAAATTTGGAAAAAGTGTGAAGGGACGACCAAGTCGCAGCCTTACAAATCTGTTCAATAGATGCATCGTTTTTAAAAGCCCATGTGGAAGCCACAGCCCTAGTAGAGTGAGCCATAATTCTTTCAGGAGGCTGCTGTCCAGCAGTCTCATATGCCAGGCGGAAGATACTTCTCAGCCAAAAAGAAAGAGAGGTAGCCATAGCTTTCTGACCCCTACGCTTTCCAGAATAAACAATGAATAATGAAGATGATTGACGGAAATCCTTAGTTGCCTGTAACTAAAACTTTAAGGCACGGACCACGTCCAAGTTATGTAACAGACGCTCCTTCTTAGAAGAAGGATTAGGACACAAGGAAGGAACAACAATTTCCTGATTAATATTCTTATTCGAAACAACCTTAGGAAGGAACCCAGGTTTGGCACGTAAAACCACCTTATCAGAATGAAATATGAGATAAGGTGAATCACACTGTAATGCTGAAAGCTCAGAAACTCTTCGAGCAGAAGAAATAACAACCAAAAACAGAACTTTCCAAGAAAATAGTTTAATATCTATGGAATGCATAGGTTCAAACGGAACCCCTTGCAGAACTCGAAGAACTAAATTCAAACTCCAGGGAGGAGTAATAGGTCTAAATACAGGCTTAATCCTAGATAGAGCCTGACAAAAAGACTGAACATCTAAGACATTTGCCAAACGTTTGTGAAACAGAATTGACAAAGCTGAAATTTGTCCCTTTAAGGAACTTGTTGATAACCCTTTCTCCAATCCTTCTTGGAGAAAAGACAAAATCCTAGGAATCCTAACTTTACTCCATGAGTAACCCTTGGATTCACACCAAAAAAGATATTTACGCCATATCTTATGATAGATTTTTCTAGTGACAGGCTTTCTAGCTTGTAATCCTCGATTCGATAAAATCAAGCGTTCAATCTCCACGCAGTCAGTTGCAGAGAAATTAGATTTGGATGTTTGAAAGGACCTTGAATGAGAAGGTCCTGTCTCAACGGAAGTTTCCACGGTGGCAGAGAGGACATGTCCACTAGATCCGCATACCAAGTCCTGCGTGGCCACGCAGACGCTATCAGGATCACTGAAGCTCTCTCCTGTTTGATTCGAGCAATCACGCGTGGGAGGAGAGGAAACGGTGGAAACATATAAGCTAGGCTGAACAACCAAGGTACTGCCAAGGCATCTATCAGTTTGGCCTGAGGATCCCTTGACCGTATCTTGGAAGCTTGGCATTCTGACAAGATGCCATCAAATCCAATTCCGGTCTGCCCCATCTGAGAATCAATGAGGCGACTTAGAAAATCTGCTTCCCAGTTCTCTACTCCTGGGATGTAGATAGCTGATAGATGACAAGAGTGGGCCTCTGCCCAACTGATTATCTTGGATACTTCTATCATCGTTAAGGAACTCCTTGTTCCCCCCTGATGATTGACATATGCCACAGTGGTTATGTTGTCCGACTGGAATCTGATGAATTTGGCCGAAGCCAACTGAGGTCACGCCTGAAGTGCATTGAATATTGCCCTCAGTTCCAAAATATTGATTGGAAGTAGAGACTCCACTTGAGCCCAAACACCCTGAGCCTTCAGGGAATTCCAAACTGCACCCCAGCCCAGAAGGCTGGCATCTGTTGTCACTATCACCCACGAGGGTCTGCGGAAACAAGTTCCCTGGGACAGATGATCCGACGACAACCACCAAAGAAGAGAGTTTCTGGTCTCTTGATCCAGAATTATCTTTGGAAATAAATCCGCATAATCCCCATTCCACTGACCGAGCATGCATAGCTGCAGTGGTCTGAGATGAAAGCGAGCAAACGGAACGATGTCCATTGCCGCTACCATTAATCCGATTACCTCCATACACTGAGCCACTGATGGCCGAGGAATGGACAGAAGTGCTCGGCAAGAATTCAAAATCTTTGATTTTCTGACCTCCGTCAGAAATACTTTCATGGCTACCGAGTCTACCAGAGTTCCCAAGAAAGGAACCCTTGTCTGTGAAACAAGTGAACTCTTCTCTATGTTCATCTTCCAGCTGTGAGTTCTCAGAAAAGACAACACTGTGTCCGTGTGAGATTTTGTCAGATGATATGTTGACGCCTGAATCAGAATATCGTCCAGATAAGGTGCCACTGATATCCCTTGCGGTCTGAGAACCGCCAAAAGAGACCCTAGAACCTTTGTGAAGATTCTGGGTGCTGTGGCCAACCCGAAAGGAAGAGCCACGAACTGATAATGTTTGTCCAAGAAGGCAAACCTTAGAAACCGATGATGATCTTTGTGGATTGGAATATGAAGGTAAGCATCCTTCAAATCCACGGTAGTCATATATTGACCCTTCTGGATCATTGGCAAAATTGTTCGAATTGTCTCCATCTTGAATGATGGAACTCTTAGAAATTTGTTTAGACACTTGAGGTCCAAAATGGGTCTGAACGTTCCCTCTTTTTTGGGGACCACAAATAGGTTTGAGTAAAACCCTTGTCCCTGTTCCAATTTTGGAACAGGACAGATTACTCCCATAGTAAAAAGGTTTTTAACACAGCATAAGAACGCCTCTCTCTTTATCTGGTTTGCAGATAATTTTGAAAGATGAAATCTCCCTCTTGGGAGAAAATCCTTGAATTCCAATTGATAACCGTGGGTCACTATTTCTAGTGCCCAAGAATCCTGAACATCTCTTGCCCAAGCCTGAGCAAAGAAAGAAAGTCTGCCCCCTACTAGATCCGGTCCCGGATCGGGGGCCACCCCCTTCATGCTGTCTTAGGACCAGCAGTGGGTTTTTTGGATTGTTTACCCTTATTCCAGTTCTGATTGGGTCTCCAGACTGACTTAGATTGGGAAATATTCCTTTCCTGCTTAGTGGAAGAAGAACAAGCGGAACGAAAGGAACGAAAATTATTCTGTTTACCCCTCATTTTAACCGACCTATCCTGAGGTAGGGCATGGCCCTTACCTCCTGTAATATCAGAAATGATCTCCTTCAATTCTGGCCCAAAAAGGGTCTTACCTTTAAAGGGAATAGCTAAAAGCTTATGTTTTCACCTGTGTTTCCTGTTAACCCCTTAGGGGGGAAAAAGTTATGTTGATTGATGTAAATTTTTCAAATTTGAATACAATAAAAAGAACTATTGCAAAAAAATTTTTTTTTATGTTTTGATGACACATCAGCAGACCAAGATTTGAGCCACAATGCTCTACATGCTAAAATAGCAAATCCTGCATTTTTTGCCGCTAATTTAGCAATTTGAAAAGCGGCATCAGTAATAAAAGAATTAGCCAGCTTAAGAGCCTTAATTCTATCTAGAATGTCATCTAATGGAGTCTCAACCTTAAGAGACTCTTCTAGAGCCTCAAACCAAAAAGCTGATGCAGTAGTCAATGGAACAATGCAAGCCGTAGGTTGTAAAAGAAATCCCTGATTAACAAATAATTTATTTAGTAGACCCTCTAATTTCTTATCCATAGGGTCCTTCAAAGCACAACTATCCTCAATGGGTATAGAAGTACGCTTAGCTAGGGAAGATATAGCTCCCTCTACCTTAGGGACCGTTTGCCATGAGTCCCAAATGGTATCTGATATAGGAAACATTTTCTTAAAATTAGGAGAGGGAGAAAACGGTATACCTGGCCTATCCCATTCCTTACTAATAACTTCCAAAATTCTCTTAGGAACCGGAAAAACATCAGTGTAAGTAGGAACTTCCAAATATTTATCCATTTTACACAATTTCTCTGGAGTAATCAAAATAGGATCACAATCATCCAGAGTCGCTAAAACCTCCCTAAGCAACAGGCGGAGGTGTTCAAGCTTAAATATAAATGACATAGCATCCGAATCTGTTTGAGACAAAACATTCCCTGAATCAGAAATTTCACCCTCATACAGTAATTCCCTGATCCCCAACTCAGAGCACTGTGAGGGAACATCGGAAATAGCTAATAAAGCATCAGGGGATTCAGTATTTACATTAATACTTGACCTACTGCGTTTACCCTGCAACACTGGTAATTTAGACAATACCTCCGTAAGGGTAGTAAGTACTAGGTGTCGCTTGTGTGGGCATAAAAGGTTGTGACACTTGGGGAGAATTGGATGGCATATCCTGATTCTCTTCAGACTGAGAATCATCCTTAGGCACACTTACTTTATTTAAAATATGCTTTTTACATTGTAAAGCCCTTTCAGTACAAAAGTTACACAATGTTAGAGGGGGTTGCACAATAGCTTCTAAACACATAGAACAATGAGAAACCTCAATGTCAGACATGTAAAACAGACTAGTAATACCACAAAAGTAGTTTAAACACTTATTTATAGCATAAAATAAACATTAGAAAAAACGTGTACTGCGCTTTTAAGAAAAAGTGAACAATTTTTCCAAAATGCACAAAAAAACTTTAAATTATTCCCAAATTTAACTTAATATCGTTGGTTAATCCAAAAATTACTGCACCCAGAAGCAAGGGCAGAAATAAGGCTTTAGAAGTACTTATAGCAACATGTAGATAAAAATACACTCTGCGCCTACCTGCCCCCAGGGTACTTCGAATCAAGTTTCCAACCCTTCAAACCAGCTACACAGTCCAGGAGCCACAGAGTTACTGTTTACTGCTGCTAAGCCTGAAGGAATTGCGCCAAAATAGGCTACGCCCCTTAAGGTCAAAAGTTGGAGTAGGCCCAAACAACACCGAATGGAAATGCAGTTTTGCACTAAAGTAAAAATACACACACATACAACCCTCAAGCATAAAACCAATAAGTTTTAAGTGCCATAAATACATTTCACTACTGGATAGAAATCTCTAGCATATAAATACTATAGCATACGCTGTCAGAAAAAAGGGTACGGTTGGGGTCCGTTTGTGAACACTTAGGGTACAACTGCTGTGGTTGTACCCTCAATGGATCTTAATTACACCTTAAGGAACTAATATGTACCATTTAGCGGTAAATAAGGTACAAATATGTTTCCAACTGTCAAAGGGTCCATGTCTGTACCATTTAATCCCCCCAGAAAGGTACAATCACTTGTGTGACTAAAAGGTTGAGGGGGATGGGTGGTTCAAGGCTGCCAAACCCTGTAAGTCCATATCATTTGTGCAGCTCAATTATTCATATTCACATAACTGTCAGTCACCCAAAATGAATGCAAAATACATGTTGTACAGCAAAATAATTATGTTCAATCGTTGTTGGTAATATGCAAGAAGTGGGCAAAGCAAAAAAAAAAAAATACTTAAAGGGACAGTCTACACCAGAATTGTTATCGTTTAAAAAGATGGATCATGCTAATACTTGGATGAAGCCTTCTTCCGGCTTCGCTAAGGACTTCTGCCGCTTCGTTGAGGATGGATGTCCGGTCTTCAAAAACTGTAAGTGGATCTTCGGGGGTTAGTGTTAGGTTTTTTTAAGGGTTTATTGGGTGAGTTTTATTTTTAGCTTAGGGTTTGGGCTGAAAAAGAGCTAAATGCCCTTTTAAGGGCAATGACCATCCAAATGCCCTTTTCAAGGCAATGGGGAGCTTAGGTTTTTCAGATTTTTATTTGGGGGGGGGGTTGGTTGTGTGGGTGGTGGGTTTTACTGTTGGGGGTGTGTTTGTATTTTTTTTTACAGGTAAAAGAGCTGATTTCTTTGGGGCAATGCCCTGCAAAAGGCCCTTTTAAGGGCTATTGGCAGTTTAGTTTAGGCTAGGTTTTTTTTATTTTGGGGGGCTTTTTTATTTTGATAGGGCTATTAGATTAGGTGTAATTAGTTTAAATATTTGATATTTTTTTTTATTTTGTGTAATTAAGTGTTTGTTTTTGTAATTTAGTTAATTGTATTTAATAAATGTAATTTATTTAATTGTAGTGTAAGGTTAGGTTTTAGTGTAACTCAGGTTAGGTTTTATTTTACAGGTAACTTTGTATTTATTTTAACTAGGTAGTTAGTAAACCTTAAGAGACTCTTCTAGAGCCTCAAACCAAAAAGCTGATGCAGTAGTCAATGGAACAATGCAAGCCGTAGGTTGTAAAAGAAATCCCTGATTAACAAATAATTTATTTAGTAGACCCTCTAATTTCTTATCCATAGGGTCCTTCAAAGCACAACTATCCTCAATGGGTATAGAAGTACGCTTAGCTAGGGAAGATATAGCTCCCTCTACCTTAGGGACCGTTTGCCATGAGTCCCAAATGGTATCTGATATAGGAAACATTTTCTTAAAATTAGGAGAGGGAGAAAACGGTATACCTGGCCTATCCCATTCCTTACTAATAACTTCCAAAATTCTCTTAGGAACCGGAAAAACATCAGTGTAAGTAGGAACTTCCAAATATTTATCCATTTTACACAATTTCTCTGGAGTAATCACAATAGGATCACAATCATCCAGAGTCGCTAAAACCTCCCTAAGCAACAGGCGGAGGTGTTCAAGCTTAAATATAAATGACATAGCATCCGAATCTGTTTGAGACAAAACATTCCCTGAATCAGAAATTTCACCCTCATACAGTAATTCCCTGATCCCCAACTCAGAGCACTGTGAGGGAACATCGGAAATAGCTAATAAAGCATCAGGGGATTCAGTATTTACATTAATACTTGACCTACTGCGTTTACCCTGCAACACTGGTAATTTAGACAATACCTCCGTAAGGGTAGTAAGTACTAGGTGTCGCTTGTGTGGGCATAAAAGGTTGTGACACTTGGGGAGAATTGGATGGCATATCCTGATTCTCTTCAGACTGAGAATCATCCTTAGGCACACTTACTTTATTTAAAATATGCTTTTTACATTGTAAAGCCCTTTCAGTACAAAAGTTACACAATGTTAGAGGGGGTTGCACAATAGCTTCTAAACACATAGAACAATGAGAAACCTCAATGTCAGACATGTAAAACAGACTAGTAATACCACAAAAGTAGTTTAAACACTTATTTATAGCATAAAATAAACATTAGAAAAAACGTGTACTGCGCTTTTAAGAAAAAGTGAACAATTTTTCCAAAATGCACAAAAAAACGTTAAATTATTCCCAAATTTAACTTAATATCGTTGGTTAATCCAAAAATTACTGCACCCAGAAGCAAGGGCAGAAATAAGGCTTTAGAAGTACTTATAGCAACATGTAGATAAAAATACACTCTGCGCCTACCTGCCCCCAGGGTACTTCGAATCAAGTTTCCAACCCTTCAAACCAGCTACACAGTCCAGGAGCCACAGAGTTACTGTTTACTGCTGCTAAGCCTGAAGGAATTGCGCCAAAATAGGCTACGCCCCTTAAGGTCAAAAGTTGGAGTAGGCCCAAACAACACCGCATGGAAATGCAGTTTTGCACTAAAGTAAAAATACACACACATACAACCCTCAAGCATAAAACCAATAAGTTTTAAGTGCCATAAATACATTTCACTACTGGATAGAAATCTCTAGCATATAAATACTATAGCATACGCTGTCAGAAAAAAGGGTACGGTTGGGGTCCGTTTGTGAACACTTAGGGTACAACTGCTGTGGTTGTACCCTCAATGGATCTTAATTACACCTTAAGGAACTAATATGTACCATTTAGCGGTAAATAAGGTACAAATATGTTTCCAACTGTCAAAGGGTCCATGTCTGTACCATTTAATCCCCCCAGAAAGGTACAATCACTTGTGTGACTAAAAGGTTGAGGGGGATGGGTGGTTCAAGGCTGCCAAACCCTGTAAGTCCATATCATTTGTGCAGCTCAATTATTCATATTCACATAGCTGTCAGTCACCCAAAATGAATGCAAAATACATGTTGTACAGCAAAATAATTATGTTCAATCGTTGTTGGTAATATGCAAGAAGTGGGCAAAGCAAAAAAAAAAAATACTTAAAGGGACAGTCTACACCAGAATTGTTATTGTTTAAAAAGATGGATCATGCTAATACTTGGATGAAGCCTTCTTCCGGCTTCGCTAAGGACTTCTGCCGCTTCGTTGAGGATGGATGTCCGGTCTTCAAAAACTGTAAGTGGATCTTCGGGGGTTAGTGTTAGGTTTTTTTAAGGGTTTATTGGGTGAGTTTTATTTTTAGCTTAGGGTTTGGGCTGAAAAAGAGCTAAATGCCCTTTTAAGGGCAATGACCATCCAAATGCCCTTTTCAAGGCAATGGGGAGCTTAGGTTTTTCAGATTTTTATTTGGGGGGGGGGGGGGTTGGTTGTGTGGGTGGTGGGTTTTACTGTTGGGGGTGTGTTTGTATTTTTTTTTTACAGGTAAAAGAGCTGATTTCTTTGGGGCAATGCCCTGCAAAAGGCCCTTTTAAGGGCTATTGGCAGTTTAGTTTAGGCTAGGTTTTTTTTATTTTGGGGGGCTTTTTTATTTTGATAGGGCTATTAGATTAGGTGTAATTAGTTTAAATATTTGATATTTTTTTTTTATTTTGTGTAATTAAGTGTTTGTTTTTGTAATTTAGTTAATTGTATTTAATAAATGTAATTTATTTAATTGTAGTGTAAGGTTAGGTTTTAGTGTAACTCAGGTTAGGTTTTATTTTACAGGTAACTTTGTATTTATTTTAACTAGGTAGTTAGTAAATATTATTAGTAAATAGTTATTAACTAACTATTCTACCTAGTTAAAATAAATACAAACTTGCCTGTGAAATAAAAATAAAACCTAAGATAGCTACAATGTAACTATTAGTTATATTGTAGCTAGCTTAGGGTTTATTTTACAGGTTAGTATTTAGTTTTAAATAGGAATTATTTAGTTAATAATAGTAGGTTTTATTTAGATTTATTTTAATTACATTAAAGTTAGGGGTGTTAGGGTTAGACTTAGGGTTAGGGGTTAATAACTTTAGTATAGTGGCAGTGATTTTGGGGGTAGCAGATTACGGGTTAATAACAGTAATGTAGGTTGCGGCGATGTTGGGGACAGCAGATTAGGGGTTAATAATATTTAACTAGTGTTTGCGATGCGGGAGTGCGGCAGTTTAGGGGTTAATATGTTTATTATAGTGGCAGCGATGTCCGGAGCAGCAGATTAGGGGTTAATAATTTTATTTTAGTGTTTGCAATGCGGGAGGACCTCGGTTTAGGGGTTAATCGGTAGTTTATGGGTGTTAGTGTACTTTTTAGCACTTTAGTTATGAGTTTTATGTTACGGCTTTGTAGCATAAAATCCATAACTACTGACTTTCAGTTTACGGTACGGATCTTGACGGTATAGGGTGTACTGCTCACTTTTTGGCCTCCCAGGGAAACTCAAGTCCCATTGAAAAAGGACTTTTGGAAAGCTGCGGTAGTTACGTTGCGTTACGGCCAAAAAAGTGTGCGGTGCAGCTAAACCTGCAAGACTCATAATAGCAGCGGCAGTGAAAAAGAGCATTAACACTGCTTTTTCACTCATACCGCAAAACTCGTAATCTAGCTGTTTATTAGTTGAAAACGTGCAGTACATTTAGTGCAAAAGAAAAACTGTCACGGTTTTGCAGGCACCACAGCCTGCAAAACCTTTCTCCCAAAAGATGCTTCAGCCGAAGCAAATACATCAAACTTGTAAAATTTAGAAAAAGTATGTAAGGGGGACCAGGTAGCCGCCTTACAAATCTGATCCATAGAGGCCTTGTTCTTAAAAGTCCAGGAAGAAGCTACTGCTCTATTGGAATGAGCCGTAATCCTTTTAGGAGGCTGTTGTCCCGCTGTCTCATAAGCTAGGCGGTTGACACTCCTCAACCAGAAAGACAAGGAAGACATAGTGGCCTTCTAACCCCTAAGTTTATCCCTCTAGTGACAAAAGGCAAAGAATGACTGGGGGATAGGGGAAGTGGGCGGGATATTTAAGCCTTTAGCTGGGGTGTCTTTGCCTCCTCCTGGTGGCCAGGTGTTGTATTTCCCAAAAGGAATGAAGTTGTGGACTCTCCCGGCCTTATGGAAAAAAATTTATTTTTGTTACAAAAAATCTGCACAAAACTATTTACAAAATGAAGATCGAGTTAAAAGGATACTAATCCCACATTTTTCTTTAATGATTTAGATAGAGCACGCAATTTTAAGCAACTTTCTAATTACTCCTACTATATTTTTCTTCATCCTCTTGCTATTTTTATTTAAAAAGCAGGAATTAAAAGCTTAGGAGCCAGACCATTTTAGGTTCAGCACCTTGGATAGCGCTTGCTTACTGGTGGCTATATTTAGCAAACCAATAAGCAATCATAACCCAGGTTCTCAACCAAAAATGGGCTGGCTCTTAAGCTTTATATTCTTGCTTTTAAAAATAAACAGCAAGAGAACAAAGAAAAATTGATAATACGAGTAAATTAGATAGTTGCTTAAAATTGCATACTCTAGGTGAATCATTAAAAAAAATTGGGGTTTAGTGTCCCTTTAATACACAACGTATTTGGGGGCCGAATTATCAATGTGCTGACAGACATGCTGTAGGTTAGGATTTGAACCCAGCCTCATCTGCTTCCACTTGCTTGCATATATTCAAATTTCTAGATTAATCTTCGAATGACAGCAGCGTGCAGCGTTCTGACTCTTCAGGTGTTGCCGTCAGGGGTTTCCCTATCTGAGTTGCTATACAAGGTTTACGTTTTTTTTTCTTAATACTTGGATATTCGGAGCTATCCTTAACGGTTTCTTGGGTTCTCGTCTTCAGTTACCTTCTAGGGTGCAGATGCACTTTGTGTGGGAAAAGATTCTCTTCTCTTTTTCAATCTTTGGGTCTTGATACCGTGGATTTTGAGCAAACTAGGGTTTGGGCGTTGCCTCCCTTGTTCTACGAGACCGATTGGGTCTCGGTTGGCTTGGCCCTCTGGGTTTTTTGCCCTGCATTCTTTGGGCCCTATTTAAGGTTTTTGTTTGTGTCCTATTTAGGGTTCTCTGGAATCCTTTATGGGTGTCTTCTCCGTGTCTTTTCTCCTTTTCTGAGAATACGGCTGTTTGATCCCTTTCTCTAGTAAGTGGTTTGTTGTTTGGAGAACGACTGCCGGTTGATAGGCTTGCGTCCATAGTCACAATCTCCCAGGATCGTCTTAAGAAGCATGTCCCTCGGAACAAATGATCTAGACAGAGCCACCAAGAGAGCGATTCTCTCGACCGGCTGTCTAATACAATCTGTTGAGAAAAATCTGAATGATCACTGTTCCACTGCCTCAGCATGCACAGTTGTCTGAGATGGAACCTGGCAAAAGCAATGATGTCCATGCAGGACACCATGAGACCAATCACCTCCATACACTGAGCCACAGAGGGACTCAAGGAGGTCCGGAGGGCAAGACATGCAGAAGTTAGCTTGCAACGTCTCTGGTCTGTTAGAAATATCCTCATGGATATGGAGTCTATTATAGTACCCAGGAATTCCACCCTGGTACTTGGGAAAAGAGAACTCTTTTCCAAGTTTATCTTCCCGCCATGTGATCGAAGAAGACTGAGAAGGGACTCCGAGAATTCTTCCGTCCAAGTATGGGTCTACTGCAATACCCTGAGTTCTGGCAACGGCTAGAAGAGCCCCCAGAACCTTCATAAAGATTCTTGGAGCAGTAGCTAGGCCAAACAGAAGGGCAATGAACTGGAAGTGCTGGTCCAGGAATGCAAACCTCAGGGACTGAAAGTGTTCCCTGTGGATTGGAACATGAAGGTAAGCGTCCTTCAGATCTATAGTGGTCATAAACTGGCCTTCCTGAATTAAAGGAAGGATGGACCTTATCGTCTCCATCTTGAAGGAAGGGGTACTGACAAATTTGTTTAAGCACTTTAGGTCCAGAATTGGGTGGAAAGATCCCTCCATTTTTGGGACCACAAAAAGGTTTGAATGAACCCCAAACCTCTTTCTTTGATAGGCACCCGGACAACAACTGCTAAGGAGGATAAATCCCAAACGCATCCTAGAAAGGCATCCCTCTTTTCTGATCTGGTAGACAGATTTGAGAGAAGGAATCTGCCCCTTGGCAGATGAGATTTGAAGCCTATCTTGTATCCCTGAGATACCACCTCCAGGACTCACTGATCATGTACTTCCTTGAACCAGGCATCTGAAAAAAAGAGATAGTCAGGCCCTACATGATACGATCTTGGATCGGGGGCCGCCCCTTCATGCCGATTTATTTTCGGCGGGCTTCTTATTCTGCTTGGATTTATTTCAGGACTGAGCCGGCTTCCCAGTACTCTTGGGTTGCTCGGACTTGGAGGAGAATTGTTGTCATTGGGATTTGTCAGAACGAAACGAACGAAAATTAGATTGTCGTCCTTAGACTTGTTCTTCTTATCTTGCGGTAGGAAGGCACCATAGAAATAATGGAGTCCAGGCCTAGACCAAATAAAATCTTTCCCTTGAAGGGAAGAGAAATGAGTCTGGACTTAGAAGTCATATCCGCAGACCAAGACTTCAACCAGAGCGTCCGGCGGGCTAGGACTGCCAAGCCAGAGGCCTTTGCATTTAGGCGAATAATTTGCATGTTCGCATCACAGATAAAAGAATTAGCAGGGCCGAGCCAACCGCCGACGAGTATGGCCGCACAATATTGGAGTTCTGCGATAGAAAGCTCAGAAATGTGACAAAGTGTCAAATATGATACCCTAAAATCTTCATCTGAAGCTAACAAAGCCTATTGACCATATTTAAAAGGGACAGAACGAGCTGAGTGACAGTACTTGCATCCAAAACTAACATTTCTACTCAGGGCCTACACTCCCTGCAACCAGGAGTCGTGTCGCATGGATCTTTGGCATACAAGCAACGCAGTAACCGCAAAGGCATTGAAGCATTTCCCACCTCTACCAACTGCTGCGGGGTCCAATAGAGGAGACATGGAGGCTGCATTACTCCTATTTATAAAAAGCTTAAGTGACAAAATGGATTACCACTTTACCCAGCTCTCACGCGGTTTCTCTGAATGTCACCGCACACGCGATCTTGCCTGCAGCCTTCAAGATGGCGACTCGCTCTCTCCTACATCGTCCGCTGAGCCCTCGGCACTCAGCAATATTGAAGCAGACTGGATTTTGGGACAGGAGGATTCCCTCCAGGATGAGTGTGGGGGTCCCGCTCCCACAATGATAAGAATGCAGAAGAAGGAGACTGTGGCTCATTTTCACATAAGCCCATTGAGGTATGCGAGCAAGACCCGACTATTCCCAGCAGTTCAGAAGGTCCAATCTTTGAATGTTATCCACCTATCCGTGAGCTACAGCTACCAGATGGACCTCACCCAGCTCACCTCCCCACTGCCCACACCTCTACCTCTGACATACAGGATCTGCACGGGAACTCACAGTGTCACAATGAATTTGAGGCCAGCCCAGTACTTTCTAGACATTCACTACACTACGCTGCCTCCTCAGATGAGCATCAAGTTCCTGCTTACGGAGGGAGAGAATGAAGCCCAGTACTCTCCACTCTCTGCAGAGTTAACAGAACCACGGATGGCTAACCTATCAGAGCAGGGGTGGATGGCTGAGGGGTTGGAGTGTATCATTCTGGAAGGATGAGCGGCAAGACAGGTGTCGGCCAAGTCATATATAGCCACTTTTGGGCTGATCACTAAATTTCAGCAGTAGTAGAGACTTATCTCCTATTATCACAGAGACTTCGTCACATATGAGAACTTAATAGTTTGACATCACAGACTGAGTATGCATCTCTGAGATAATGTATTTCAAGTTATGGTTCTTTGTTTTTATCTTAAACACCTGACTAACTGTTACTTCTCTGCACTTCAAATGTTTTCCTCTATAGATGTGTTTAAAGGGCTGTTGATCATTGAGAAAGCCAATTGGCCTATAGTTATACGTTATCAGTACTGTTTTCCTGTACACTTAAACTAACGTAAGGGTAACCCTTAGGTATCACCTAAGACAGGTCATACACAACATTATTTGGCAGACATCTGCAGAAAACCCGTGCCACAACAGTCTAGACTGACACTTTTAGCACATATTATACCTAGAGGGATTTTAACCACTAAAGATGCTAATTAGCCCAGGGTTTTAACCATTTAGAAAGGCCCTACTACATAATTAGGAATAAGAATAATAAATATCTAAGATTTTGATATATGTCTCTAGACCTGCGGATAATTGAGAAAGGCTGGCTCATATATTGACTTATAAATTTGGTAGTACTCTTTATATTACATTTATTAGAAGACTTCCTAAATATGAAAGCTATGGAATACTCTGCTATTACACTGTAATATCTTTGTGTTTTTTCTCTTATAACCTGGCTGTAAAACCTGCTACAAATGTTCTCCTTCTTAATTTTGTTTACTAGGGGGTCCTTTAGATTAGCACTAATAACTTTATACTCTGTATTTTGAGAGACCTAATTTACATATACACCTAAGAGCTTGAAAAATGTTCACCCTCTATTCTGAGTTATGGGGAACCATACCCTGCCCTATGCATCTAACAAACTCTCCCATCTTATATTTATTTTGCATAGCTCAAATCTAGGGCCGTTAATTACTTGAGTATGTTTCCCCTCATCTTACTGCCCCCTACATCTTCATTAAGGAGCCCAGTCAGAATCATTTCTATTTATGCATAACCAGCTTTCATTAAGGAGCCAGTCCTGGGAGGACTAGTTTTACGCACGCAGGTTTATAGATGTTCCTGATGTCAGGTCTTTATGTCTTTCATTTGTCTGATGACGGTCAAGTTGTGTCTTACTGTTCTATTACCACGGATATGACTGCCTGTTTTCATTAAGTATACATCAAACAATATACTCTCCTTATTACCCTATTTCAGTTATTGCCCTGATAGAGTCTATAGTTTAAGCAATTTTATATGTCTGCTCACCCTACAGCCCTACTATAGTTGGCTCTGCCTCCCCCCCCTCATCTTCCCCTATAACTCGAGTGGCTCTTGCCCACTGTAACTCCTTCCCTTCCCCACTTACTGTGACCCATATGTGGTTATTACGAAAGTCAATTCCCCACACCATGATTGTTTTAATAGAAAATTATAGTGTCTCTCTTCTACAGGTGTGGGGGCTATGTTCCAATTAATAAAATACAAAATGAAGTTTCATCTTAGCTAGCCCAAACCCTTTTCTGACACCTCATTAGCCATGATATGTGATTCCATCTTCCATGGTTGACCTTTTGTTAATTTTATTATTATTATTATTATTTTTGAGATTTCCAACATTGGTATATTGACTTGATGCTTGGATCCGCAACCTTTGTCCTAGCTGAATGGATAATCTTCATGTAACAATATTGTGTGTCATATCTTGATGTTAATCTTAATAATATAATTAATAATAAATTTTTATTTTATTCTCCCCTGAAAATTAATTAAAATTAAAAAAAAAAAAAAAAAAAAAAAGAATTAGCAATTCTCAGAGCTTTAATTCTGACTTGAATATCCTCGAGGGGAGAATCCACCTCAATGAGTTCCGATAAAGAGGCGCACCAGTAGGTAGCCGCTCCGGCAACCGCGGCAACTGCAGCCACCGGTTGAAACAAAAATCCTGTATATTGATACAACTTTCTCAGAAAGGTTTCCATTTTCTTATCCATCGGCTCTCTGAACGATGAAATAATCCTCAAGAGGTATAGTAGTACATTTAGCAAGCATAGAAATAGCACTATCCACCTTAGGAATGGAGCCCCACAAATCCAGTTGAGAGTCCTGGACTGGGAACAACTTTTCTCATTCGTACTTAATGTTCGCCATCTAAACCGGCACAGGAAAAGTCAAAGGAATTTTCATGTCTTCGTAAACTCTGTCTAATTTAGGTATCATAGGTTCTTCAGGCAGCGCGGCCTCTTGAACCTCTAACGTAGACAGAACCTCCTTTAAAGAAAACACAAGTGCTCAATTGTGCGGATGGTTCCTCCGCAGCAGGAGGCTTAGACGCTAAGGACTCTGACCCAGAAAGTGCACCCTGGGACATAATAGCTAAATCCGATAAATATTTAGATGACTCCGGGTCAGGAGAGCTATGTTTAACTTTTCTCTTGCATTTGTTAGAGCAAGGTATTGCACTGAGGGCCGCAGACACCGCCGTTTTTAACTGCGCAGCAAAGTTCTCAGGAAGAAGGCTTAGATGTGCTATGGGGAACTGCATGTGGAGTGGATAATGTAGCAAGGGTAGTAATCTCACGGGACGCCGAGTCCTGAGAGGTAGACGGCTCAGAGAGACTAAGAGCCTTAGCAGGCTTGCCTCCCTTCTTAGACTTTATAACGGTGTTAAGGCATCTGGAACATAATTGAGTGGGCGGTAAAACCACGGCCTCCTCACAATATAAACAGGTATGATTTAGTACAGAAGGAGTACCCTCTATCATGTCAGAATCCTCCATAGCTCAGGTTATACCCACATAAGGACACAAATAAAAAAGTTTTTTAATATAGAAAACTGCACCTTTATACTCCCAAAGGCTAGGGCACTCACCACCTCCTAGACCCAGACAGTTAACAGAGAAAACGCTCTGCTCAGGTTCAAGTCTCAGCCGGAATGGAGGACATGAACATAGACCACACCAGGTCACAAGGAGTGCAAGACAGTACTCCCCCTGTTATTACAAGTACAGCAAGTAATATGAGCTGTGCAACACTTTCAAAAATGAAAGTGAAACTTAAAAGTGAAACCTGTTTGTTCCAGTCAAAAACACACAGTCTATCAGCCCAGAAAAAAAAAATCACACAAAGCAGCATGTAAATAATTAATACACCGATTAATTAACCCCAACTGTTCAATAAACGCCCTTCAAAGGATATTAACCATGGATCCTATCAAGGTATAAAGGAGCCACACTGTAACCCTGCTATAGCGTTTTATGTGTAAAAATTTAAACAATCTTACCTCCAGGATCCATGCTGTGGAACAGAACACAGCCTCTAAAGTGTGACAGTCTTATAGCAGCGCTCCTGACATGGACTTGAGTGAGAGAAAGCAGGCAGTGAAACTCGTCAACACTGATAGCAGTAGTCTGGATGGTTTCGCAGAAAAAACTTTCCCTGCATCTCCAGAATCTAACTTTCATCAATACTCGCACTGAGAGGTTGACATTACTACTTAAAACTCCAGTCCTATCTCGAGGGGCATATACCCTTTTTCAGGACTCTCCGAATCTTCTGACACTAACGTGACGAAAGGCAAAGAGTGACTGGGTTAATGAGGAGGTGGGAGGGATATTTAAGTCTTTGGCTGGGGTGTCTTTGCCTCCTCCTGGTGGCCAGGTGTTGTATTTAGCAACAGTAAAGAATGAAGCCGTGGACTCTCCCTATCTTAGGAAGGAAAGCAGCTGGACTTGCTGACGGACGGCTGGAAAAGCAGGCCTCCCTGTAAGAAGGCCAGTCCCAGATAGCCCTCCAATTTTATATCCTTTGGATCCTTAAGAGGTACTGTCCTCTAAAGTAATCATAGTTCCCTTGGCTAGAGTAGAGATAGCACCATCTACCTTGGGCACAGACTAGAATCTGGAACACAAAACAGTTTCTTAAAATTAGGGGAATTAGATAAAGGAACTCCCTGCTTATCCCACTCCTTTGAAATAATCTCTATTGCTAAAGAACGAACAGAAAAGAACTCAGGAGCCTTAAATTTGGGTCCAAATATAATGTGCAACTTTTGGGCTGGTTGACTTCACCTGGCTTATCCTGAACCTCCAAGGTTCTTAAGACCTCTTTAAGCAAAGACCTTAAATGATCCATCTTAAATTGAAAGTTAACCTCCACAGCCTCCTTGTCTGGCTAAGGGAGAATCTGAAGAAACTTCTCCATCAGAGTCCGAAGAAGTTATGTCTATGTCAGATTCCTGAGATTGTCTAATAACTTCCAGGCTAACTTCAGTTCTGCCCTTGGAAGAACAACTTGAAGAAATATGCTTGTGCTTACATACAGGTAGCAGAGTTGCAATAGCCTCAGTAACCAATGATTGCAATTTAGCCCTAAACTGTGGTGCACTCTGTTACACTTCCCTGAGTAATATACACCGGCAGTGAGACTGCCTTAGGAAATGGATCTGGCTCTTGAGAATGGTTCTGTAGAACTGAAGACAAACAGGAGCCACAAAGCTGTGCCGGAAGACAAACTGTAAGTAATTTACACAATAAGCACATATCTAGTGTAAAACTAATGTGTGAGGATTCACCCACAGGGGATCCTTCCACAGTGGCATCATTCCCAGATTCCATATTCTATCCCCCACAAGAAAAGTGACTACACTGAAGGTTAACTGGCCGTCTATGAGAGCAACAATTCGTGTGGTGTCACGCGAGGTGACAAAGTCCCAAAAATTACTTGCACTATCAGCAAGGAAAATGTGTGCCTAATACAAAATACACATATGTAGCTATGTGTATAATTATATCAAGCACCCCTCTGCTCTGACAAAAGCGTCTTACCCCCTCCTATACAACGACTGACAATGTGAGAATCGAGCTGAGACACACTTGCAACACTTCCCAGAGATGGCTAGACCGGAAGAGGACGGAGTTAGACAGAGCGCCCCAAAACGTTCTTGTGGCGCGATGATGACCCTGCCCCCTCCGTCACTGCAATGTAAGCTGCATGTTGTGGTCCTGTTTAAACTCAGCCCTCTGATGTAGATATGTGGAGCACTGAGCAAAACGCCGCCGCCGGCCATCCAACCCTCAAGTTTGCAAGCTCCCCAACCCTCCCAAATTAAATATAAAGCTCCAGAAAAGTTGGAGCAGTGGTCCAGAGGAGATGGCGGCTCTGAATAAGACTGACCGCAATCCCCACACACACAACCAAATCCTCGCAGGATGAAAAAAAATAATAAGAGACTGACTACCTGCCAAATAGACCTGACAACCTGCTCTGATTCCAAACTGTGGTGACTTAGCAGAGTCTCTCAGATCTCCAAAGTGTCCTAGACATTAACAGCCTGTGACTCTATTCCTTAGGCTGATAAAAGAGGGGGGAAAGATACAGTCTCCTGTCATGAAAACCCCAGAACAGACACTATGGGGATAAAAACAACTGTTATAGTCAGAAAACTAGCAGCCCCAGCACTTATTAAGTGCCATTTTAGGGATGGAAGTGGAGCCCAGGGTTAGGTACTTACACCAATTCAGATCCACTCCTCATTGCACTGTAGGTCTGTTCAAATCTGTAACAAACAGAGATAGGACAGACATGCGAGGGAATACATGCTGGCCGAAACAGGAGGAGGCTAAGGTACTACCTTGCAATGTGGTGGCTAACTTGTAACTCAAACTCCAACAAGGAGAAGAATAAAGTCCAAGAAAAAATCCTCTTAACCCCTTCTCTTCCAGGAACTGTCCTCTGAGGGAATACAAGCCTGAAAATCTTCATATATTTCAGCAGCATCTCTATCCATGCCCTCTCCTTGATAAGGCAAAGAAATACTGAGAGGGAAGAGGAAGTAAGAGGAATATTTGAAACTTTGGTGTAGTGTGTCTTTGCCTCCTCCTGGTGGTCAGGTGATGTAATACCCAAAAGTAAGGATCGTGGACTCTCACTACCATTAGAAAGAAACCTTTGTCTCCAGTGTAGACTGTCCTGCTAATGCATTTCAGCAATAGAATGCTTAATGCATGATTTTATTATAATTTTTACTTCATACTTTCAATAAAGTTTTTGAACTGCTTATTTTATTGAGCACTATCAGCTTTATTCAGTTGTGAGCACAGTTATCAACTGTATGCAAATACACAAATATCTAATGCAATTCACACGTGGATTTATGGGAAACTCGTGAAAAAACATAATTTATGTAAGAACTTACCTGATAAATTCATTTCTTTCATATTAGCAAGAGTCCATGAGCTAGTGACGTATGGGATATACATTCCTACCAGGAGGGGCAAAGTTTCCCAAACCTTAAAATGCCTATAAATACACCCCTCACCACACCCACAATTCAGTTTAACGAATAGCCAAGAAGTGGGGTGATAAGAAAAAAGTGCGAAAGCATATAAAATAAGGAATTGGAATAATTGTGCTTTATACAAAAAAATCAAAACCACCACAAAAAAGGGTGGGCCTCATGGACTCTTGCTAATATGAAAGAAATGAATTTATCAGGTAAGTTCTTACATAAATTATGTTTTCTTTCATGTAATTAGCAAGAGTCCATGAGCTAGTGACGTATGGGATAATGATTACCCAAGATGTGGATCTTTCCACGCAAGAGTCACTAGAGAGGGAGGGATAAAATAAAGACAGCCAATTCCTGCTGAAAATAATCCACACCCAGAATAAAATGTTAATGAAAAAACATAAGCAGAAGATTCAAACTGAATCCACTGCCTGAAATACGTTTCTACCAAAAACTGCTTCAGAAGAAGAAAACACATCAAAATGGTAGAATTTAGTAAAAGTATGCAAAGAGGACCAAGTTGCTGCTTTGCAAATCTGATCAACCGAAGCTTCATTCCTAAACGCCCAGGAAGTAGAAACTGACCTAGTAGAATGAGCTGTAATCCTTTGAGGCGGAGTGTTACCCGACTCAACATAGGCATGATGAAATAAAGATTTCAACCAAGATGCCAAAGAAATGGCAGAAGCTTTCTGGCCTTTTCTAGAACCGGAAAAGATGACAAATAGACTAGAAGTCTTTCGGAAAGACTTAGTAGCTTCAACATAATATTACAAAGCTCTAACAGCATCCAAAGAAAGCAATGATTTCTCCTTAGAATTCATAGGATTAGGACATAATGAAGGAACCACAATTTCTCTACTAATGTTGTTAGAATTCACAACCTTAGGTAAAAAATTCAAAAGAAGTTCGCAGCACCGCCTTATCCTGATGCAAAATCAGAAAAGGAGACTCACAAAAAAGAGTAGATAATTCAGAGACTCTTCTGGCAGAAGAGATGGCCAAGAAACAAAACTTTCCAAGAAAGTAATATAACGACCAAAGAATGCATGGGTTCAAAAGGAGGAGCTTGAAGAGCCCCCAGAACCAAATTCAAACTCCAAGGAGGAGAAATTGACTTAATGACAGGTTTTATACGAACCAAAGGTTGTACAAAACAATGAATATCAGGAAGATTAGCAATCCTTCTGTGAAAAAGAACAGAAAGAGCAGAGATTTGTCTTTCAAGGAACTTGCGGACAAACCTTTATCTAAACCATCCTGAAGAAACTGTAAAATTCTCGGTATTCAAAAAGAATGCCAAGAAAAAAGATGAGAAAGACACTAAGAAATATAAGTCTTCCAGACTCTATAATATATCTCTCTAGATACAGATTTACGAGCCTGTCACATAGTATCAATCACAGAGTCAGAGAAACCTCTTTGACCAAGAATCAAGCGTTCAAACTCCATACCTTAAAATTAAGGTAATGAGATCCTGATGGAAAAAAGAACCTTGAGACAGAAAGACTGGTCTTAACGGAAGAGTCTACAGCTGGCAAGAGGCCATCCGGACAAGATCCGCATACCAAAACCTGTGAGACCATGCTGGAGCTACCAGCAGGACAAACGAGCATTCCTTTAGAATATTGAAAAATACCCTTGGAAGAAGAACTAGAGGCGGAAAGATATAGGCAGGATGACACTTGTAAGGAAGAGATAATGCATCCACTGCCTCCGCCCGAGGATCCCGGGATCCGGACAGATACCAGGGAAGTTTCTTGTTTAGATGAGAAGTCATCAGATCTATTTCTGGGAGTTCCCACATTTGAACAATCTGAGGAAATACCTCTGGGTGAAGAGACCATTCGCCCAGGTGCAATGTTTGGCGACTGAGATAATCCGCTTTCCAATTGTCCATACCTGGGATATGAACCGCAGAGATTAGACAGGAGCTGGATTCCGCCCAAACCAAAAATCGAGATACTTCTTTCATAGCCAGAGGACTGTGAGTCCCTCCTTGATGATTGATGTATGCCACAGTTGTGACATTGTCTATCTGAAAACAAATGAACAACTCTCTCTTCAGAAGAGACCAAGACTGAAGAGCTCTGAAAATTGCACAGAGTTCCAAAATATTGATCGGAAATCTCACCTCCTGAGATTCCCAAACCCCTTGTGCTGTCAGATACCCCCACACAGCTCCCCAACCTGTAAGACTTGCATCTGTTGAGATCATAGTCCAGGTCGGAAGAACAAAGAAGCCCCCTGAACTAAACGATGGTGATCTGTCCACCATGTCAGAGAGTGTCGTATAATCGGTTTAAAGATATTAATTGAGATATCTTTGAATAATCCCTATACCATTGGTTCAGCATACAGAGCTGAAGAGGTCGCATGTGAAAACGAGCAAAGGAGATCGCATCCGATGCGGCAGTCCTAAGACCTAAAATTTCCATGCATAAGGCTACCAAAGGGAATGATTGTGACTGAAGGTTTTGACAAGCTGATATCAATGTTAAACTTCTCTTGTCTGACAAGGACAGAGTCATAGACACTGAATCTATCTAGAAACCTAAAAAGGTTACCCTTGTCTGAGGAATCAATGAACTGATTGGTAAATTGATCCTCCAACCATGAACTTGAAGAAACAACACAAGTCGATTCGTATGAGATTCTTCGAAAATGAGAAGACTGAGCAAGTACCAAGATATCGTCCAAATAAGGAAATACCAAAACCCTGTTCTCTGATTACAGAAAGAAGGGCACCGAGAACCTTTGAAAAAAATTCTTGGAACTGAGGCTAGGCCAAACGGTAGAGACACAAAACTGGTAATGCTTGTCTAAAAAGAGAATCTCAGACACTAAAAGTGATCTGGATGAATCGGAATATGCAGATACACATCATGTAAATCTATTGTAGACATATAATGCCCTTGCTAAACAAAAGGCAGGATAGTCCTACAGTAACCATCTTGAATGTTGGTATCCTTACATAACGATTCAATATTGATAGATCCGGAACTGGTCTGAAGGAATTGACCTTCTTTGGTACAATGAAGAGATAAAATAAAACCCCAGCCCCTGTTCCAGAACTGGAACTGGCATAATTACTCCAGCCAACTCTAGATCTGAAACACATTTCAGAAATGCTGAGCCTTTGCTGTGTTAACTGGGACACGGGAAAGAAAAAAATCTCTTAGCAGGAGGCCTTAACTTGAAGCCAATTCTGTACCTTTCTAAAACAATGTTCTGAAACCAGAGATTGAGAACGGAATTGATCCAAATTTCTTTGAAGAAAACATAATCTGCCCCATACCAGCTGAGCTGGAATAAGGGCCGCACCTACATGGGTACTTAGGAGCTGGCTATAGGTTTCTATAAGGCTTGGATATATTCCAAACTGGAAATAGTTTCCAAACTGATACCGCTCCTAACAGTTGAGATAATAATTTATTACCCTGGAAAGAAAGGGAAAGCAAAGTTGACTTAGAAGACATATCAGCATTCCAAGTTTAATCCATAAAGCTTTTCTAGCTAAAATAGCTAGAGACATATACCTGACATCAACTCTAATGACATCAAAAGATGGTATCACCAATAAAATTATTAGCATGTTATAGAATAATAATAATGCTATAAAATTATGATCTGTTACTTGTTGCGCTAAAGCTTCTTAACCAAAAAGTTGAAGCTGCAGCAACATCTACTAAAAATATAGCAGGTCTAAGAAGATTACCTGAACATAAGTAAGCTTTTCTTAGAAAGGATTCAATTTTCCTATCTAAAGGATCCTTAAATGAAGTACTATCTGCCGTAGGAATAGTAGTACATTTAGCAGGAGTAGAGACAACCCCATAACCTTAGGGATTTTGTCCCAAAAAACTCTAATCTGTCAGATGGCACAGGATATAATTGCTTAAACGTTTAGAAGGAGTAAAAGAATTACCCAAATTATTCCATTCCCTGGAAATTACTTCAGAAATAGCATCAGGGAGATTAAACACTTCTGGAATAACTACAGGAGATTTAAAAACCTTATTTAAACGTTTAGATTTAGTATCAAGAGGACCAGAATCCTCTATTTCTAATGCAATTAATACTTCTTAAAATAAAGAACGAATAAATTCCATCTTGAACAAATACAAAGATTTATCAGCATCAACCTCTGAGACAGAAACCTCTGAACCAGAAGAACCATTATCAGTATCAGAATGATGATGTTCATTTAAAAATTCATCTGAAAAAAGAGAAGTTTTAAAAGATTTTTATGTAAACTAGAAGGAGAAATAACAGACATAGCCTTCTTAATGGATTTAAAAAATAAAATCTCTTATGTTATCAGGAACACTCTGAAAATTAGATGTTGACGGAACAGCAACAGGTAATGTAACAGTACTAAAGGAAATTTTATCTGCATTAATAAGTTTGTCATGACATGCAATACAAACAACAGCTGGAGAAACAGATACCAAAAATTTATAGCAGATACACTTAGCTTGGTAGCTCCAGCACCGGGCAGTAATTTTCCTGAAGTATCTTCTGATTCAGTTGCAACGTGGAACATCTTGCAATATGTAAAAGAAAAAACAACATATAAAGCAAAATTGATCAAATTCCTTAAATGACAGTTTCAGGAATGGGAAAAAAATGCCAGTGAACAAGCTTCTAGCAACCAGAAGCAATAAATAATGAGACTTAAATAATGTGGAGACAAAAGCGACGCCCATATTTTTTTAGCGCCAAATAAGACGCCCACATTATTTGGCGCCTAAATGCTTTTGGCGCCAAAAATGACGCCACATCCGGAACGCCGACATTTTTGGTGCAAAAGAACGTCAAAAAAATGACGCAACTTCCGGCGACACGTATGACGCCGGAAACAGAAAAGATTTTTTGCGCCAAAAAAGTCCGCGCCAAGAATGACGCAATAAAATGAAGCATTTTCAGCCCCCGCGAGCCTAACAGCCCACAGGGAAAAAGTCAAATTTTTTAAGGTAAGAAAAAATGATTGGTTCAAATGCATTATCCCAAATATGAAACTGACTGTCTGAAAAAAAGGAATGTTGAACATCCTGAGTCAAGGCAAATAAATGTTTGAATACATATATTTAGAACTTTATAAAAAAGTGCCCAACCATAGCTTAGAGTGTCACAGAAAATAAGACTTACTTACCCCAGGACACTCATCTACATGTTTGTAGAAAGCCAAACCAGTACTGAAACGAGAATCAGCAGAGGTAATGGTATATATATATAAGAGTATATCGTCGATCTGAAAAGGGAGGTAAGAGATGAATCTCCACGACCGATAATAGAGAACCTATGAAATAGACCCCGTAGAAGGAGATCATTGAATTCAAATAGGCAATACTCTCCTCACATCCCTCTGACATTCACTGCACGCTGAGAGGAAAACCGGGCCCCAACTTGCTGCGGAGCGCATATCAACGTAGAATCTAGCACAAACTTACTTCACCACCTCCATAGGAGGCAAAGTTTGTAAAACTGAATTGTGGGTGTGGTGAGGGGTGTATTTATAGGCATTTTAAGGTTTGGGAAACTTTGCCCCTCCTGGTAGGAATGTATATCCCATACGTCACTAGCTCATGGACTCTTGTTAATTACATGAAAGAAAACTGAATTTATGCTTACCTGATAAATTACTTTCTCTTACGGTGTATCCAGTCCACGGATTCATCCTTACTTGTGGGATATTCTCATTCCCTACAGGAAGTGCAAAGAGAGCACACAGCAGAGATGTCCATATAGCTCTCCCTCAGGCTCCGCCCCCCCAGTCATTCGACCGACAGTTAGGAGAAAAAGGAGAAACCATAGGGTGCAGTGGTGACTGTAGTTTGACAAAAATAAATTTAAACCTGACTTAATTGCCAGGGCGGGCCGTGGACTGGATACACCGTAAGAGAAAGTAATTTATCAGGTAAGCATAAATTCTGTTTTCTCTTACATGGTGTATCCAGTCCACGGATTCATCCTTACTTGTGGGATACCAATACCAAAGCTTTAGGACACGGATGAAGGGAGGGAACAAGTCAGGTAACCTAAACGGAAGGCACTACTGCTTGCAAAACCTTTCTCCCAAAAATAGCCTCCGAAGAAGCAAAAGTATTGAATTTGTAAAATTTGAAAAAAAGTATGCAGTGAAGTCGCTGCTTTACAAATCTGTTCAACAGGAGCCTCATTCTTGAAAGCCCATGTGGAAGCCACAGCTCTGGTGAAATGAGCTGTAATTCATTCAGGAGGCTGCTGTCCAGCAGTCTCATAAGTCAATCGGATAATGCTTTTCAGCCAAAGGAAAGAGAGGTAGCAGTAGCTTTTTGACCTCTCCTCTTACCAGAATAGACAACCAACAAGGATGATGTTTGTGTGAAATCTTTAGTTGCTTTTAAATAGAATTTTAAAGCACGAACCACATCAAGATTGTGTAACAGCCATTCCTTCTTAGAAACTGGATTAGAACACAGAGAAGGAACAATGATTTCCTGGGTAATATTCTTATTAGAAACCACTTTCGGAAGAAAACCAGGTTTGGTACGCAAAACAGAATTTATGTTTACCTGATAAATTACTTTCTCCAACGGTGTGTCCGGTCCACGGCGTCATCCTTACTTGTGGGATATTCTCTTCCCCAACAGGAAATGGCAAAGAGCCCAGCAAAGCTGGTCACATGATCCCTCCTAGGCTCCGCCTACCCCAGTCATTCGACCGACGTAAAGGAGGAATATTTGCATAGGAGAAACCATATGATACCGTGGTGACTGTAGTTAAAGAAAATAAATTATCAGACCTGATTAAAAAACCAGGGCGGGCCGTGGACCGGACACACCGTTGGAGAAAGTAATTTATCAGGTAAACATAAATTCTGTTTTCTCCAACATAGGTGTGTCCGGTCCACGGCGTCATCCTTACTTGTGGGAACCAATACCAAAGCTTTAGGACACGGATGAAGGGAGGGAGCAAATCAGGTCACCTAAATGGAAGGCACCACGGCTTGCAAAACCTTTCTCCCAAAAATAGCCTCAGAAGAAGCAAAAGTATCAAACTTGTAAAATTTGGTAAAAGTGTGCAGTGAAGACCAAGTCGCTGCCCGACATATCTGATCAACAGAAGCCTCGTTCTTGAAGGCCCATGTGGAAGCCACAGCCCTAGTGGAATGAGCTGTGATTCTTTCAGGAGGCTGCCGTCCGGCAGTCTCATAAGCCAATCTGATGATGCTTTTAATCCAAAAAGAGAGAGAGGTAGAAGTTGCTTTTTGACCTCTCCTTTTACCAGAGTAAACAACAAACAAGGAAGATGTTTGTCTAAAATCCTTTGTAGCATCTAAATAGAATTTTAGAGCGCGAACAACATCCAAATTGTGCAACAAACGTTCCTTCTTTGAAACTGGATTCGGACACAAAGAAGGCACGACTATCTCCTGGTTAATGTTTTTGTTAGAAACAACTTTCGGAAGAAAACCAGGTTTAGTACGTAAAACCACCTTATCTGCATGGAACACCAGATAAGGAGGAGAACACTGCAGAGCAGATAATTCTGAAACTCTTCTAGCAGAAGAAATTGCAACCAAAAACAAAACTTTCCAAGATAATAACTTAATATCAACGGAATGTAAGGGTTCAAACGGAACCCCCTGAAGAACTGAAAGAACTAAGTTGAGACTCCAAGGAGGAGTCAAAGGTTTGTAAACAGGCTTGATTCTAACCAGAGCCTGAACAAAGGCTTGAACATCTGGCACAGCTGCCAACTTTTTGTGAAGTAACACAGACAAGGCAGAAATCTGTCCCTTCAAGGAACTTGCAGATAATCCTTTCTCCAATCCTTCTTGAAGAAAGGATAGAATCTTAGGAATTTTTACCTTGTCCCAAGGGAATCCTTTAGATTCACACCAACAGATATATTTTTTCCATATTTTGTGGTAAATTTTTCTAGTTACAGGCTTTCTGGCCTGAACAAGAGTATCAATAACAGAATCTGAGAACCCTCGCTTTGATAAGATCAAGCGTTCAATCTCCAAGCAGTCAGTTGGAGTGAGACCAGATTCGGATGTTCGAACGGACCTTGAACAAGAAGGTCTCGTCTCAAAGGTAGCTTCCATGGTGGAGCCGATGACATATTCACCAGATCTGCATACCAAGTCCTGCGTGGCCACGCAGGAGCTATCAAGATCACCGATGCCCTCTCCTGATTGATCCTGGCTACCAGCCTGGGGATGAGAGGAAACGGCGGGAATACATAAGCTAGTTTGAAGGTCCAAGGTGCTACTAGTGCATCTACTAGAGTCGCCTTGGGATCCCTGGATCTGGACCCGTAGCAAGGAACCTTGAAGTTCTGACGAGAGGCCATCAGATCCATGTCTGGAATGCCCCACAGTTGAGTAATTTGGGCAAAGATTTCCGGATGGAGTTCCCACTCCCCCGGATGTAATGTCTGACGACTCAGAAAATCCGCTTCCCAATTTTCCACTCCTGGGATGTGGATTGCAGACAGGTGGCAGGAGTGAGTCTCCGCCCATTGAATGATTTTGGTCACTTCTTCCATCGCCAGGGAACTCCTTGTTCCCCCCTGATGGTTGATGTACGCAACAGTCGTCATGTTGTCTGATTGAAACCGTATGAACTTGGCCTTTGCTAGCTGAGGCCAAGCCTTGAGAGCATTGAGTATCGCTCTCAGTTCCAGAATATTTATCGGTAGAAGAGATTCTTCCCGAGACCAAAGACCCTGAGCTTTCAGGGGTCCCCAGACCGCGCCCCAGCCCATCAGACTGGCGTCGGTCGTGACAATGACCCACTCTGGCCTGCGGAAGTTCATCCCTTGTGACAGGTTGTCCAGGGACAGCCACCAACGGAGTGAATCTCTGGTCCTCTGATTTACTTGTATCGTCGGAGACAAGTCTGTATAGTCCCCATTCCACTGACTGAGCATGCACAGTTGTAATGGTCTTAGATGAATGCGCGCAAAAGGAACTATGTCCATTGCCGCTACCATCAAACCTATTACTTCCATGCACTGCGCTATGGAAGGAAGAGGAACGGAATGAAGTATTTGACAAGAGTTTAGAAGTTTTGTTTTTCTGGCCTCTGTCAGAAAAATCCTCATTTCTAAGGAGTCTATTATTGTTCCCAAGAAGGGAACCCTTGTTGACGGAGATAGAGAACTCTTTTCTACGTTCACTTTCCATCCGTGAGATCTGAGAAAGGCCAGGACTATGTCCGTGTGAGCCTTTGCTTGAGGAAGGGACGACGCTTGAATCAGAATGTCGTCCAAGTAAGGTACTACTGCAATGCCCCTTGGTCTTAGCACCGCTAGAAGGGACCCTAGTACCTTTGTGAAAATCCTTGGAGCAGTGGCTAATCCGAAAGGAAGTGCCACGAACTGGTAATGCTTGTCCAGGAATGCGAACCTTAGGAACCGATGATGTTCCTTGTGGATAGGAATATGTAGATACGCATCCTTTAAATCCACCGTGGTCATGAATTGACCTTCCTGGCTGGAAGGAAGAATTGTTCGAATGGTTTCCATTTTGAACGAAGGAACCTTGAGAAACTTGTTTAGGATCTTGAGATCTAAGATTGGTCTGAACGTTCCCTCTTTTTTGGGAACTACGAACAGATTGGAGTAGAACCCCATCCCTTGTTCCCCTAATGGAACAGGATGAATCACTCCCATTTTTAACAGGTCTTCTACACAATGTAAGAATGCCTGTTTTTTTATGTGGTCTGAAGACAATTGAGACCTGTGGAACCTCCCCCTTGGGGGAAGCCCTTTGAATTCCAGAAGATAACCTTGGGAGACTATTTCTAGTGCCCAAGGACCAGAACATCTCTTGCCCAAGCCTGAGCGAAGAGAGAGAGTCTGCCCCCCACCAGATCCGGTCCCGGATCGGGGGCCAACAGTTCATGCTGTCTTGGTAGCAGTGGCAGGTTTCTTGGCCTGCTTTCCCTTGTTCCAGCCTTGCATTGGTCTCCAGGCTGGCTTGGCTTGAGAAGTATTACCCTCTTGCTTAGAGGACGTAGCACTTGGGGCTGGTCCGTTTCTACGAAAGGGATGAAAATTAGGTTTATTTTTGGCCTTGAAAGACCTATCCTGAGGAAGGGCGTGGCCCTTACCCCCAGTGATATCAGAGATAATCTCTTTCAAGTCAGGGCCAAACAGCGTTTTCCCCTTGAAAGGAATGTTAAGCAATTTGTTCTTGGAAGACGCATCCGCTGACCAAGATTTCAACCAAAGCGCTCTGCGCGCCACAATAGCAAACCCAGAATTTTTCGCCGCTAACCTAGCCAATTGCAAAGTGGCGTCTAGGGTGAAAGAATTAGCCAATTTGAAAGCACGGATTCTGTCCATAATCTCCTCATAAGGAGGAGAATCACTAGTGATCGCCTTTTCTAGCTCATCGAACCAGAAACACGCGGCTGTAGTGACAGGGACAATGCATGAAATTGGTTGTAGAAGGTAACCTTGCTGAACAAACATCTTTTTAAGCATACCTTCTAATTTTTTATCCATAGGATCTTTGAAAGCACAACTATCTTCTATGGGTATAGTGGTGCGTTTGTTTAAAGTAGAAACCGCCCCCTCGACCTTGGGGACTGTCTGCCATAAGTCCTTTCTGGGGTCGACCATAGGAAACAATTTTTTAAATATGGGGGGAGGGACGAAAGGTATACCGGGCCTTTCCCATTCTTTATTTACAATGTCCGCCACCCGCTTGGGTATAGGAAAAGCTTCTGGGGGCCCCGGGACCTCTAGGAACTTGTCCATTTTACATAGTTTCTCTGGGATGATCAAATTCTCACAATCATCCAGAGTGGATAACACCTCCTTAAGCAGAGCGCGGAGATGTTCCAACTTAAATTTAAATGTAATCACATCAGGTTCAGCTTGTTGAGAAATTTTCCCTGAATCTGAAATTTCTCCCTCAGACAAAACCTCCCTGGCCCCCTCAGACTGGTGTAGGGGCCCTTCAGAAACAATATCATCAGCATCCTCATGCTCTTCAGTATTATCTAAAACAGAGCAGTCGCGCTTACGCTGATAAGTGGGCATTTTGGCTAAAATGTTTTTGATAGAATTATCCATTACAGCCGTTAATTGTTGCATAGTAAGGAGTATTGGCGCGCTAGATGTACTAGGGGCCTCCTGAGTGGGCAAGACTGGTGTAGACGAAGGAGGGGATGATGCAGTACCATGCTTACTCCCCTCACTTGAGGAATCATCTTGGGCATCATTTTCTCTAAATTTTGTGTCACATAAATCACATCTATTTAAATGAGAAGGAACCTTGGCTTCCCCACATTCAGAACACAGTCTATCTGGTAGTTCAGACATGTTAAACAGGCATAAACTTGATAACAAAGTACAAAAAACGTTTTAAAATAAAACCGTTACTGTCACTTTAAATTTTAAACTGAACACACTTTATTACTGCAATTGCGAAAAAGTATGAAGGAATTGTTCAAAATTCACCAAAATTTCACCACAGTGTCTTAAAGCCTTAAAAGTATTGCACACCAAATTTGGAAGCTTTAACCCTTAAAATAACGGAACCGGAGCCGTTTTTATCTTTAACCCCTTTACAGTCCCTGGTATCTGCTTTGCTGAGACCCAACCAAGCCCAAAGGGGAATACGATACCAAATGACGCCTTCAGAAAGTCTTTTCTATGTATCAGAGCTCCTCACACATGCGACTGCATGTCATGCTTCTCAAAAACAAGTGCGCAATACCGGCGCGAAAATGAGACTCTGCCTATGATAAGGGAAAGCCCCTAGAGAATAAGGTGTCCCAAACAGTGCCTGCCGATATTATTTTACAAAATACCCAGATTAAAATGATTCCTCAAGGCTAAATATGTTTATTATATGAATCGATTTAGCCCAGAAAATGTCTACAGTCTTAAAAAGCCCTTGTGAAGCCCTTATTTATTGTCTGTAATAAAAATGGCTTACCGGATCCCATAGGGAAAATGACAGCTTCCAGCATTACATCGTCTTGTTAGAATGTGTCATACCTCAAGCAGTAAAATTCTGCTCACTGTTCCCTCAACTGAAGTTAATTCCTCTCAACAGTCCTGTGTGGAACAGCCATCGATTTTAGTAACGGTTGCTAAAATCATTTTCCTCTTACAAACAGAAATCTTCATCTCTTTTCTGTTTCAGAGTAAATAGTACATACCAGCACTATTTTAAAATAACAAACTCTTGATTGAATAAAAAAAAAACTCTAAGCCATCTCCGTGGAGATGTTGCCTGTACAACGGCAAAGAGAATGACAGGGGTAGGCGGAGCCTAGGAGGGATCATATGACCAGCTTTGCTGGGCTCTTTGCCATTTCCTGTTGGGGAAGAGAATATCCCACAAGTAAGGATGACGCCGTGGACCGGACACACCTATGTTGGAGAAAACAACCTTATCTGCATGGAACACCAGATAGGGTGAATTACACGGCAAAGCAGACAATTCTGAAACTCTTCGAGCAGAAGAAATAGCTACCAAAAACAAAACTTTAGAAGATAATAACTTAATATCTATGGAATGTAAAGGTTCAAACGGAACCCCTTGAAGAACTGAAAGAACTAAATCTAGACTCCATGGAGGAGCCACAGGTTTATAGACAGGCTTGATTCTAACTAAAGCCTGTGCAAACGCTTGAACGTCTGGTACTTCTGCCAGACGCTTGTGTAGCTTCAACATAATATTTCAAAGCTCTAACTACATCCAAAGAATGCAATGATTTCTCCTTAGAATTCTTAGGATTAGGACACAATGAAGGAACCACAATTTCTCTACTAATTTTGTTAGAATTCACAACCTTAGGTAAAAATTTAAAAGAAGTTTCCAACACCGCCTTATCCTGATGAAAAATCAGAAAAGGAGACTCACAATAAAGAGCAGATAATTCAGAAACTCTTCTAGCAGAAGAGATGGCCAAAAGAAACAAAACTTTCCAAGAAAGTAATTTAATGTCCAGCGAATGCATAGGTTCAAACGGAGGAGCTTGAAGAGCCCCCAGAACCAAATTCAAACTCCAAGGAGGAGAAATTGATTTAATAACAGGTTTTATACGAACCAAAGCTTGTACAAAACAATGAATATCAGGAAGATTAGCAATCTTTCTGTGAAAAAGAACAGAAAGAGCAGAGATCTGTCCTTTCAAGGAACTTGCAGACAAACCTTTATCCAAACCATCCTGAAGAAACTGTAAAATTCTCGGAATTCTAAAAGAATGCAAGGAAAAATGATGAGAAAGACACCAAGAAATGTAAATCTTCCAGACTCGATAATATATCTTCCTAGATACAGATTTACGAGCCTGTAACATAGTATAAATCACAGAGTCAGAGAAACCTCTTTGACTGAGAATCAAGCGTTCAATCTCCATACCTTCAAATTTAAGGATTTGAAATCCTGAAGGAAAAAAGGACCTTGCGACAGAAGGTCTGGTCTTAACGGAAGAGTCCACGGTTGGCAAGTGGCCATCCGAACAAGATCCGCATACCAAAACCTGTGAGGCCATGCTGGAGCCACCAGCAGAACAAACTAGCATTCCTTCAGAATCTTGGAAATTACTCTTGGAAGAAGAACTAGAGGCGAAAAGATATAGGCAGGATGATACTTCCAAGGAAGTGACAATGCATCCACTGCTTCCGCCTGAGGATCCCTGGATCTGGACAGATACCTGGGAAGCTTCTTGTTTAGATGAGAAGCCATCAGATCACATTTGAACAATCTGAAGAAATACCTCTGGGTGAAGAGACCATTCGCCCGGATGAAACGTTTGGCGACTGAGATAATCCGCTTCCCAATTGTCTATACCTGGGATATGAACCGCAGAAATTAGACAGGAGCTGGATTCCGCCCATACCAGTATTCGAGATACTTCTTTCATAGCCAGAGGACTGTGAGTCCCTCCTTGATGATTAATATATGCCACAGTTGTGACATTGTCCGTCTGAAAACAAATGAACGACTCTCTCTTTAGAAGAGGCCATGACTGAAGAGCTCTGAAAATTGCACGGAGTTCCAAAATATTGATTGGTAATCTCACCTCCTGAGATTCCCAAAGCCCTTGTGCCGTCAGAGACCCCCAAACAGCTCCCCAACCTGTCAGACTTGCATCTGTTGAAATCACAGTCCAGGTTGGAAGAACAAAAGAAGCCCCCTGAACTAAACGATGGTGGTCTGTCCACTACGTCAGAGAGTGTCGTACAATCGGTTTTAAAGATATTAATTGAGATATCTTTGTATAATCCCTGCACCACTGGTTCAGCATACAGAGCTGAAGAGGTCGCATGTGAAAACGAGCAAAGGGGACCGCGTCCAATGCAGCAGTCATAAGACCTAGAATTTCCATGCATAAGGCTACCGAAGGGAAAGATTGAGACTGAAGGTTTCGACAAGCTGAAACCAATTTCAGACGTCTCTTGTCCGTTAGAGACAGAGTCAAGGACACTGAATCTATCAGGAAACCTAAAAAGGTTACCCTTGTCTGAGGAATCAACGAACTCTTTGGTAAATTGATCCTTCAACCATGTTCTAGAAGAAACAACACTGGAAAGGTTCTTTCTAGTGAAAATGAGCAAAGGGAATTGAATCCAATGCTGTGGCCATAAGACCTAAAACTTCTATGCATAAATAGCAACTGAAGGAAATAATAGAGACTAAAGGTACCGACAGACGGAACCCAATAGAATTATCCCTTGTCTGATAGAGACAAAGACAGTGACACAAACTATCTGGAAACCTAAAAAAGGTGACCCTTGTGTGAGGAATCAAGAGCTTTCGAAAAAAAGATCCTTTAACTATGTCCTGAAGAGCAAGTGAATCATATGAGATTCCGCATCCTCAGAAAATAATCTGAATGAAAACAGAAAAATGAAAATATGCATTTATTGTATCTAATGAAAACAAATAATGCTATCAATGACCATAAAAAGGCAAATAGTTTGAATAAAACTCCAAACCCGGTTCCTAAAAAAAGGAACTGGAAGAAATACCCCAGAAGATTCCAGGTCTGAGCAGCGCTTGAACCCCATGGGTGCCCAGCCATGCTTCAACAGAACCCAAAATATATAGAACAGAGACACACTGAAAGAAAGTGTTAGCCTTACTGGAATAAAATCAAAGAAATTTGGACAAAATAGAACCAAATAAATTTCAAAGAAGTCTTAACCTGCCCCTTACCAGCCAAGCTGGAATACGGCACGTACATCGCAATATTAGGGAGCTGATTTCGAACCCCAATTATAAACATGTTACTTGGGAAAGAACTCAGGAATTTGTTCCTTAATAAGAACAACCAAACTAGTATAAGCTTAAAGATTTAGTCTTAGAACTCAATCTTGAAGCCCAGAGTAACAGTTAAGAATTGAATCCAATTATAAAACAAATAATTGATTATCTTAGAACAAAAGAAGTATGGATTTTTTTTTTTTTTTTTAAATCACAAAATTCTTCTAGCTAAAATAGCTAAAGACATAGATTAACCCTCATTTGCTAAAATATTCAATAAAATGAAGACACAAATGAAATTATTAGCATGATAGTCCAGTTTAAAGGACCAGTCAATACAGTGGACTTGAATAATCAATAAATGCAAAACAACAAGACAAATGCAACAGCACCTAGTTTAGTAAATGTTGTCCCTTAACAATGCTAAAATAAATCATAATCTGATACTTGATCTTAAAGTAAACAGAAAAAATGATGCAATTGCAATATCCAAATAAATCACAGGACCAAGAAAAGTACCTGAAACTAAATAATTTTCCATAAATAAGATACAACTATCTAAAGGAAAATAAATACTATTTTGCTATAGAAACAATAGCATAATTAATAGAAGTAGAGATAGCCCCAATAAATTGGAGAACCCTCCAAATTGAATTTAACTGCTGGCAAAGAATATAGTTTAAAACCTTTGAAGAAGGAATAAAAGAAAATTCTCAGCCTATTCCATTCCCTAGAATGGGGAATTGGAAAGAAAACCTCTGAAAACACAGAAGAAATAAATAGGCAGAAATAGTGTCAGCTAGTCTTAAAGAACTAGTTACCTTAATATCCAAAATAATCAACACCTTTTCAACAAACAACAAATGTACTTTAATAATAGAAAAATAATAAAAAAGTAGATTTGTTAGTGTCAATATCTGATGAAGAAAATTTCTGAAAGAGAAAAAACATCATCAGAGAAGGATAAATCAGTATGTTGTTGGTCATTTGAAACTTCAATAATTAAAAAAGAAGTGAAAAAGACCTAAAATTTTTTTTTTTTTTTTTTTAGAAGGCACGAAGTCAGACAAAGCCTTTAAAATAGAATCAGAAAAATATTTCTTATAAATCTCCTAAATATTTCTTGTACATAAGATGTAAGAATGGAAATATATATAGCATAAACACTAATGGATACTGCATGTAAAAGTATATCATAATAACTTATTACAAACCATAGCTAAAGATAAACATTTATAACATTTAAAATAAATGAACTTAGCTTTGGTAGAACTGAAACTCAGTTAAGCGTTTTTCCAGAAGTGGCTTCTGATTCAGGGTCAATCTGAGACATCTTGCAATATGTAATAGAAAAAACAACATATAAAGCAAAAAAGATCAAATTCCTTAAATGACAGTTTCAGGAATGGGAAAAAAATGCCAATGAACAAGCTTCTAGCAACCAGAAGCAATAAATAATGAGACTTAAATATTGTGGAGACAACAATGACGCTCAAATTTTTTAGCGCCAAAAGAGCCGCCCACACTATTTGGCGCCTAAATGCTTTTAGCGCCACATCCGGTAACGCCGACATTTTTTTGCGCAAAAACGTCAAAAAAATTACGCAACTTCTGGCGACACGTATGACGTGTCAAAAAAGTCAAATTTTAAGGTAAGAAAAAATTGAATTATTCATATGCATTATCCCAAATATGAAACTGACTGTCTGAAATAAGGAACGTTGAACATCCTGAATCAAGGCAAATAAATGTTTAAACACATATATTTAGAACTTTATATAAAAGTGCCCAACCATAGCTTAGAGTGTCACAGAAAATAAGACTTACTTACCCCAGGACACTCATCTACATCTAGTAGAAAGCCAAACCAGTACTGAAACGAGAATCAGTAGAGGTAATGGTATATATAAGAGTATATCGTCGATCTGAAAAGGGAGGTAAGAGATGAATCTCTACGACCGATAACAGAGAACCTATGAAATAGACCCCGTAGAAGGAGATAATTGAATTCAAATAGGCAATACTCTCTTCACATCCCTCTGACATTCACTGCACGCTGAGAGGAAAACCGGGCTCCAACCTGTTGCAGAGCGCATATCAACGTAGAATCTAGCACAAACTTACTTCACCACCTCCACAGGAGGCAAAGTTTGTAAAACTGATTTGTGGGTGTGGTGAGGGGTGTATTTATAGGCATTTTGAGGTTTGGGAAACTTTGCCCCTCCTGGTAGGAATGTATATCCCATACGTCACTAGCTCATGGACTCTTGCTAATTACATGAAAGAAATAAGCCTCTCTGAAGTCCTTAAGTAATCTTTGGACCCTTCACATGGATCTGCATGAAGCTGTTTGTAAAATCAACTGCGCAACTGAGGCGCGAAATTCAGACCCCCTCCATCTTCACTCTGGAGTTGTGGGGCCTACCCAAGCCAAAATAGGTGTCTAAATATATGCCATGCGGAATAAACCCCCAAAAAAGTGTTTCAAATGTAATATAAACTTGTATAAATATCAGATTTTTGTAAAAAAATAATCGATTGCCCCTTAACAGTGTCCACCAGTGTTTTGAGCCCTTACAAATAAGCCTTCCTTCTATACTAAGTCTCAGAATATGGCTTACCTTTCCCACATGGGGATTCTTGTCAGTCTTCTAGCATTACTAAGTCTTGACTAGAAAAAAAGACTGAAACATACCTTAAAGCAGTTAAGCTTGCAAACTGTTCCCCCCAACTGAAGTTTTCCGGTACTCAACAGTCCTGCGTAGGAACAGCAATGGATTTTAGTTACAAGGTGCTAAAATAATTTTCCTCTCAGCAGAAATCTTCATCATTTTCTGCCTCAGAGTAAATAGTACAAACCGGCACTATTTTAAAATAACAAACTTTTGATTGAAGAAATAAAAAACTACAAACTAACACCACATTCCCTTTACACTCCCGTGGAGATGCTACTTGTTAGAGCGGCAAAGAGAATGACTGGGGGGGCGGAGCCTGAGGAGGAGCTATATGGACAGCTCTGCTGTGTGCTCTCTTTGCACTTCCTGTAGGGAATGAGAATATCCCACAAGTAAGGATGAATCCGTGGACTGGATACACCATGTAAGAGAAAAACACAATTTTTTTTGTGTGGAAAACACACAAAAGTTTGTAATAGATCATTTAATCCGGGTTTTTTTTTGGGGGGAAAAAATATTTTATGTATGCAAAAATATATGTAAAATGGAGCCATTTTATGCTACAGTTATATGTAATTTTTCTTGCAGGGAGCTCAGATGAAGAATTAGTAACATAAAACATGTCAATATGTAAATACGTTGTCTGTGTGTGCCACAAGTTGGTGTATATTTTGCGGGTAAAGTCAGATATTGAGTAATCCTAGGATTACCTGGGTAAAACGGACATTACCCAAGCGGCTGTGGATAAAGCCCGATGTATGATCATAAATTCCCTCAGAGTGCGGAGTCACAGCATCAAACATATATAGTATGCACTGTAATTCCCACATCTTCACTATCTTTGCCTCCGCCTGGGGGGTTGAATGCAGAGCGAAGCCCCCGTTATAAACCTCGTTCCCCAATGTTAACTTGGGGTGGATGCCAGAGGATTGTTAGGGCACCTTCCCTGAACCCCCCAGGCGGAAGCGAAAGAAATAGCGTAGATGGGGAATTGCAGTACATTGGCCTTTACCCAGAGCCACTTGGGTAATGTCCGTATTACCCGGGTAATCCTAGGATTTCTTACTTTACCCGTAAAACATAATTTATGTAAGAACTTACCTAATAAATTCATTTCTTTCATATTAGCAAGAGTCCATGAGCTAGTGACGTATGGGATATACATTCCTACCAGGAGGGGCAAAGTTTCCCAAACCTCAAAATGCCTATAAATACACCCCTCACCACACCCACAAATCAGTTTAACGAATAGCCAAGAAGTGGGGTGATAAGAAAAAAGTGCGAAAGCATAAAAAACAAGGAATTGGAATAATTGTGCTTTATACAAAACAATCATAACCACCACAAAAAAAGGGTGGGCCTCATGGACTCTTGCTAATATGAAAGAAATGAATTTATCAGGTAAGTTCTTACATAAATTATGTTTTCTTTCATGTAATTAGCAAGAGTCCATGAGCTAGTGACGTATGGGATAATGACTACCCAAGATGTGGATCTTCCACGCAAGAGTCACTAGAGAGGGAGGAATAAAATAAAGACAGCCAATTCCGCTGAAAAATAATCCACACCCAAAATAAAGTTTAAATCTTATAATGAAGAAAACTGAAATTATAAGCAGAAGAATCAAACTGAAACAGCTGCCTGAAGTATTTTTTCTACCAAAAACTGCTTCAGAAGAAGAATACACATCAAAATGGTAGAATTTAGTAAAAGTATGCAAAGAAGACCAAGTAGCCGCTTTGCAAATCTGATCAATCGAAGCTTCATTCCTAAACGCCCAGGAAGTAGAAACTGACCTAGTAGAATGAGCTGTAATCCTTTGAGGCTGAGATTTACCCGACTCGACATAAGCATGATGAATTAAAGATTTCAACCAAGATGCCAAAGAAATGGCAGAGGCCTTCTGACCTTTCCTAGAACCGGAAAAGATAACAAATAGACTAGAAGTCTTTCGGAAATTCTTAGTAGCTTCAACATAATATTTCAAAGCTCTAACAACATCCAAAGAATGCAATGATCTCTCCTTAGAATTCTTAGGATTAGGACATAATGAAGGAACCACAATTTCTCTACTAATGTTGTTAGAATTCACAACCTTAGGTAAAAAATTTAAAAGAAGTTCGCAACACCGCCTTATCCTGATGAAAAATCAGAAAAGGAGACTCACAAGAAAAGAGCCGATAATTCAGAAATTCTTCTAGCAGAAGAGATGGCCAAAAGAAACAAAGCTTTCCAAGAAAGTAATTTAATGTCCAGTGAATGCATAGGTTCAAACGGAGGAGCTTGAAGAGCCCCCAGAACCAAATTCAAACTCCAAGGAGGAGAAATTGACTTAATAACAGGTTTTATACGAACCAAAGCTTGTATAAAACAATGAATATCAGGAAGAATAGCAATCCTTCTGTGAAAAAGAACAGAAAGAGCAGAGATTTGTCCTTTCAAGGAACTTGCAGACAAACCTTTATCCAAACCATCCTGAAGAAACTGTAAAATTCTCGGAATTCTAAAAGAATGCCAGGAAAAATGATGAGAAAGACACCAAGAAATGTAAGTCTTCCAGACTCGATAATATATCATCCTAGATACAGATCTACGAGCCTGTAACATAGTATTAATCACAGAGTCAGAGAAACCTCTTTGACTAAGAATCAAGCGTTCAATCTCCATACCTTTAAATTTAAGGATTTGAGATCCTGATGGTAAAAAAGGACCTTATGACAGAAGGTCTGGTCTTAACGGAAGAGTCCACGGATGACAAGAAGGCATGCGGACAAGATCCGCATACCAAAACCTGTGAGGCCATGCTGGAGCCACCAGCAGAAAAAACGAGCATTCCTTCAGAATCTTGGAGATTACTCTTGGAAGAAGAACTAGAGGCGGAAAGATATAGGCAGGATGATACTTCCAAGGAAGTGACAATGCATCCACTGCTTCCGCCTGAGGATCCCTGGATCTGGACAGATACCTGGGAAGTTTCTTGTGTAGATGAGAAACCATCAGATCTATTTCTGGAAATCCCCACATTTGAACAATCTGTAGAAACACCTCTGGGTGAAGAGACCACTCGCCCGGATGTAACGCTTGGCGACTGAGATAATCCGCTTCCCAATTGTCTATACCTGGGATATGAACCACAGAGATTAGACAGGAGCTGGATTCTGCCCATACCAGTATTCGAGATACTTCTTTCATAGCCAGAGGACTGTGAGTCCCGCCTTGATGATTGATATATGCCACAGTTGTGACATTGTCTGTCTGAAAACAAATGAACGATTCTCTCTTTAGAAGAGGCCATGACTGAAGAGCTCTGAAAATTGCACGGAGTTCCAAAATATTGATTGGTAATCTCACCTCCTGAGATTTCCCAAACCCCTTGTGCTGTCAGAAACCCCCATACAGCTCCCCAACCTGTCAGACTTGCATCTGTTGAGATCATAGTCCAGGTTGGAAGAAAAAAAGAAGCCCCCTGAACTAAACGATGGTGGTCTGTACCACGTCAGAGGGTGTCGAACAATCGGTTTTAAAGATATTAAATGAGATATCTTTGTATAATCCCGGCACCACTGGTTCAGCATACAGAGCTGAAGAGGTCACATGTGAAAATGAGCAAAGGGGAACACGTCCAATGCAGCAGTCATAAGAACCTAGAATTTCCATGCATAAGGCTACTGAAGGGAATGATTGAGACTGAAGGTTTCGAAAAGCTGAAACCAATTTCAGACGTCTCTAATCCAACAGAAACAGAGTCATGGACACTGAATCTATCCGGAAATCTAAAAAAAGGTTACTCTTGTCTGAGGAATCAACAAACTTTTTGGTTAATTGATCCTCCAACCATGTTCTTGAAGAAACAACACTCATAAAAAGCTGGAAAGGATCTTTCCATTGAAAATGAGCAAAGGGAATTGAATCCAATGCTGTTAAAACTTCCATGCATATATAGCAACTGAAGGAAATAATAGAGACTAAAGGTACCGACAGACGGAACCCAATACAAATTGTCCCTTGTCTGATAGAGACAAAGATAGTGACATAAACCATCTGGAAACCTAAAAAAGGTGACCCTTGCGTGAGGAATCAAGAGCTTTTGAAAAAAAGATCCTCTAACTATGTCCTGAAGAGCAAGTGAAACATATGAGATTCCGCATCCACAGGAAATAATCTGAATGAAAACAGAAAAATGAAGAATATGCATTTATTGTATCTAATGAAAACAAATAATGCTATCAATGACCATAAAAAGGCAGAATAGTTTGAATAAAACTCCAAAACCCAGTTCCTAGAAAAAGAACTGGAAGAAATACCCCAGAAGATTCCAGGTCTGAGCAGCGCTTGAACCCCATGGGTACCCAGCCATGCTTCAACAGTATCCAAAATATATAGGACAGAAACACACTGAAAGAAAGTGTTAGCCTTACTGGAATAAAATCAAAGAAATTTGGACAGAATAGAACCAAATAAATTTCAAAGAAGTCTTAACCTGCCCCTTACCAGCCAAGCTGGAATACGGCACGTACATCGCAATATTAGGGAGCTGATTTCGAACCCCAATTATAAACATGTTACTTGGGAAAGAACTCAGGAATTCGTTCCTTAATAAGAACAACCAAACTAGTATAAGCTTAAAGTTAAGTCTTAGAACTCAATCTTGAAGCCCATAGTAACAGTTAAGAATTGAATCCAATTATAATTGATTATCTTAGAACAAAAGAAATATGGATTTTTTTTTTTTTTTTTTAAAAATCACAAAATTCTTCTAGCTAAAATAGCTAAAGACATAGATTAACCCTCATTTGCGAATATATTCAATAAAATGAAGACACAAATGAAATCATTAGCATGATAGTCCAGTTTAAAGGACCAGTCAAAACAGAGGACTTGCAAAATGCAAAACAACAAGACAAATGCAACAGCACCTAGTCTAGTAAATGTTGTCCCTTTAACAATGCTAAAATAAATCATAATCTGATACAGGTATACCTCACTTTACAGCGCTTCACTTTACAGCGATTCGCTAATACAGCGCTTTGTGGAGCTGAAGTTCAACCTCCAAGGATTTTGAAACAGTGCTATAATCATTGTGAGATTGCTAGAAAAGTGACTGGCACCATTTTGTTATGCTTAGTTCACTCTGTTTATAGCATTGCAGTGCAATCTGTGTCTCAGTGCTATAGTATGGCAAATTTTACTACAGTAATTGTCACTATTTTACAGGTACAGTATTGAATACTAATTGAATTCTTGCTGTGCTAGTGTTAAACTAAATGTAGCACTATTGCACCCCTAATATATGTTAGTTCAAACATGTTTTCAAGATTTTAAACACTGAAAAGAAAGCTAAAACTGCCTTGTTTCACTTTAAGGCGGTTTTCACTTTACAGCGGGGCTCCGGTCCCTAACCCGCTGTATGAGCGGGGTATACCTGTACTTGATCTTAAAGTAAACAGAAAAAATGAAGCAATTGCAATATCACAGGACCAAGAAAAGTACCTGAAACTAAATAATTTTCCATAAATAAGATATAACTATATAAAGGAAAATAAATACTATTTTGCTATAAAAACAATAGCATAATTAGTAGGAGTAGAGATAGCTCCAATAAATTGGAGAACCCTCCAAATTAAATTTAACTGCTGACAAAGAAAAAATAAAAGAAAATTCTCAGCCTATTCCATTCCCTAGTATGGGGAATTGGAAAGAAAACCTCTGAAATCACAGAAGAAAAAAAGGCAGAAATAGTGTCAGCTAGTTTTAAAGAACTAGTTACCTTAATATCCAAAATAATCAACACCTCTTCAACAAAGAACAAATGTACTTTAATAATAAAAAATTTATATAAAAAAGTAGATTTGTTAGTGTCAATATCTGATGAAGAGAATTTCTGAAAGAGAAAAAAACATCATCAGAGAAGGATAAATCAGTATGTTGTTGGTCATTTGAAACTTCAATAATTAAAAAAGAAGTGAAAAAGACCTAAAAATTGTATTAGAAGGCACGAAGTCAGACAAAGCCTTAATCAGAAAAAAATATTTCTTATAAATCTTCTAAACATTTCTTGTACTTAAGAATGGAAATGTATAAAGCATAAATACTAATGGAATCTGCATGTAAAAGTTTATCATAATAACTTAATACAAACCATAGCTAAAGATAAACATTTATAACATTTAAAATAAATGAACTTAGCTTTGGTAGAACTGAAACTCAGTTAAGCATTTTTCCAGAAGTGGCTTCTGACTCAGGGACAAACGGAGACATCTTGCAATATGTAATAGAAAAAACAACATATAAAGCAAAATTGATCAAATTCCTTAAATGACAGTTTCAGGAATGGGAAAAAAAGCCAGTGAACAAGCTTCTAGCAACCAGAAGCAATAAATAATGAGACTTAAATAATGTGGAGACAATAGTGACGCCCATATTTTTTAGCGCCAAAAAAGACGCCCACATTATTTGGTGCCTAAATGCTTTTGGCGCCAAAAATGACGCCACATCCGGAACGCCGACACTTTTGGCGCAAAAAAAGTCAAAAAAATGACGCAACTTCCGGCGACACGTATGACGCCGGAAACAGAAAAAAAAATTTGCGCGAAAAAAGTCCGTGCCAAGAATGACGCAATAAAATGAAGCATTTTCAGCCCCCGCGAGCCTAATAGCCCACAGGGAAAAAGTCAAATTTTAATGTAAGAAAAAAAAATTGATTAATTCATATGCATTATCCCAAATATGAAACTGACTGTCTGAAATAAGGAACGTTGAACATCCTGAGTCAAGGCAAATAAATGTTTGAACACATATATTAAGAACTTTATATAAAAGTGCCCAACCGTAGCTTAGAGTGTCACAGAAAATAAGATTTACTTACCCCAGGACACTCATCTACATGTTTGTAGAAAGCCAAACCAGTACTGAAACGAAAATCAGCAGAGGTAATGGTATATATAAGAGTATATCGTCGATCTGAAAAGGGAGGTAAGAGATGAATCTCTACGACCGATAACAGAGAACCTATGAAATAGACCCCGTAGAAGGAGATCATTGAATTCAAATAGGCAATACTCTCCTCACATCCCTCTGACATTCACTGCACGCTGAGAGGAAAACCGGGCTCCAACTTGCTGCGAAGCGCATATCAACGAAGAATCTAGCACAAACTTACTTCACCACCTCCATAGGAGGCAAAGTTTGTAAAACTGATTTGTGGGTGTGGTGAGGGGTGTATTTATAGGCATTTTGAGGTTTGGGAAACTTTGCCCCTCCTGGTAGGAATGTATATCCCATACGTCACTAGCTCATGGACTCTTGCTAATTACATGAAAGAAATATATATATATGTACTGGAATACACAGTACTGATTCGAAATATAAATTTTAAGGACCTATTTCAATTAATCAGGATAAAGTAAACAAGCTGCTAAACAACTAGACGACAGTCTCAGAATCATTTGGTTGTCTTTACACTGTGTTTAGATTCTGCATGGCCTATTTTTCCTGTGCAGCTGGGTATATAGCACATGGATTTGAGGCTGCCAGTACTATAAGATCAGAGATGGGAACCAGTGAGGGGGCATCTCAGAAGCTACTGTCGTCTCCCTCCCTCTGACAGAGAGGAAGAAATCAACCTAGCTCCCCACCAGGAGTGACACAACCTCCTGTCACACAGCCTGCTCCCTGCTGGGTTCCAGCATTAAAATAATACATATTTTTGTGTGCATGGTTGACGATCACTATAAAGGGCCTGGGGGGGGGGGGGGGCAGTGCCACTTTAGTCTTAGGAGCAGAGGATTCCTCTTGTTTCAGTGGTCTGGTCTCCCATCCTAGACATGTAAACAGGGGGCTATGAATGCAGAGTAGGAGCTTAGCAGCATTTCAATGTTCAAGGTACTTTGCCAAGCTGTGTATGCGAGATAATTGTCTGCTCCAGCAGTAGGGTTAATAATGCATCTATCATTTTTATCTGCAACACCCAGACACACCGATAGAAATGCTTATACATTTATTGTACCTACACAGTGACATGTTGCTAAATAGATATTAACACACCGATAAGACATACACAGTTAAATATAAATTAAATAGTGATTTTACATAAACATTGTGACACAATAAATCTACTGCATCTGTTATTCATAAGCCAGACACTGAAGTTTAACTCTATAAAGTCTGAGGGTTAGTATTGAAAGTGCAGGTATTTACCTTTAGTTTAACATGTTTTGATAAATAGCATATTTATTACAATGACAGATGGACAGACAGATAGAGAGACGGACCGATACATAGACAGACACATACAGATAGAGACAGATAGAGAGACAGATACATAGACAGACAGATAGACACACAGAGATAGACAGACACAGACAGAAAGATAGATAAATAAATAGATAGACAGGTAGACAGATACATTTATAGATATGTATAGATCTCAGACTAGTAAGAATTTGCAGTAGATAAGTAAACAAATCTTTTTTTTTTCTACTTTTAGTACTTAGTGACTAACAATTTTCACATTGTACTATCTAGCAACCTATTTATAGTTATATTATTCCAGCCCTGATGAGGTGTGTGTGTTAATGCAACAGTTATGCATATCCATGTGTTTTAACATTTGACTGGAAACCTAAACTCTGGCACTGAATTTAGGTTTATTATGGTGAATAAAATGTATTTGTGTAGAATGTGTACAGTGTATTAGTGTGTATAATGTGTACAGTATGGATATAGCTGTATGTAGTGTGTGTAATTTGTGTGTTTAGTGTATGTATATATATATATATATATATATATATATATATGGAAAAAGCAAGATAGCGTCAGCACTTCTTCATATAAAATGTCACTTTATTGAGGTTTCAGACAAAGATAAAAACAGCGACGTTTCGAGTCAACACAGACCCTTAGTCATGACTAAGGGTCTGTGTTGACTCGAAACGTCGCTGTTTTTATCTTTGTCTGAAACCTCAATAAAGTGAAATTTTATATGAAGAAGTGCTGACGCTATCTTGCGTTTTCCATATCTATAAATGTGGGCTGGCAGACCCCACTCAGTGATCGTGCACTACTGTAATCTGAAAAAAGGTTGCTGAAAAAATGCTGAAAAAATAGCATTAAGAAAGGTGCTGGACTTACCTGTTAAAGTTGTGTATATATATATATATATATATATATATATATATATACACACACACATACACTCACTGTCTTCCAGGATACCATACAAACTGATACCTAAGACTGCAATTCCCACAATCCTCTGCTGCCAAATGCTACTATTGAGTATAATTTCATTATTTTTTTCCAACCTTTTGCTTCCATCAAAATAAGGGATGTTAAACCTTTACATATCTGCAAATGCCGTTCATATTACCAAACAAAAACAAAAAAACATACACACGTATATAAACCAAATAGACATGTATTCACTGATACACTTACTAAGTTAACATGTTTATCCAAATTATTTTTAATCCAATTTTCACACGAAATATTTTCTACATAACCTACTGAAACCTATAAAGCAACCAGCAGAATAGGGGTTAACTGTTTCCATTTGTCCTCGTGCACGGTGCGAATCTGCACAGTTGGTATATGGTATCTTTTAAGTCATGGAAACCCTGACACACCATCTAATCTCTGGCATAACAAAGCTTTCCATAAACGGATTTTCCTCGAGCATAATCCATCAGGGGAAAAAAAGAACTGTCCCTGCTTCCATCAACCAAATCCCCAGTGCTTGACCTCTTCATATCATGCTACATTTTAACTCATTCCCTTCCCAGTGACGCGGTTGTTCGGTAGCATACCTCAATTTAATGGTTGCTATCTAAGTCGCATAGCATACTAGAGTGTTTGCTACATACGTAAATAATTGGATCTTGCAAGAGGAGACGTGATTTTCCTGTAGTATGGCAATAAAAGTGTTACAAACCGATGCTGAGTTTACGGTTCAAATGCTAAAATGGAGTCTAAATGTGTTATTAAAGGGCCATAAAAGTAGAAAAATTACATGCGCTTATCTGTTCGAGCATGTAATATAAGACTATCAACCCTGCTCTGCTGTATGTTTAACCCCTGCAAAAGGGGTAAACACACAGTAGAAGCGCTGCTCAGGAGCTGCGGTGTGCTGTTGGTTCCGAACAGAACCCGCCACTGATCCAATCAGCAGCTCTAGTTAAACATCTGAGTTGTGCGACTAGCGCTGTTGATTGGATCAGCTGCAGGTTTAGTTCGGGATCAGCACGACTCATGGTATTTCGTCTAACAACTGTATCACTTTAGTATAAAATAGGGCAAGTGAAAGTAATTAAGAGTTACTAAGTTTTAGGCAGTAGTTTCTGGTAAAAGCTTTAAAGGAACATTAAACACTTCTAGATTATAATTTAAAATGATTCATAGTATATATAAAAAACCTCTGCAATATACTTTCATTGTTTATCTTGTCCCCTTTTCCTGTCATTCCATTATTAACTTTTGAGATTTTCAGCTCCCGTTAGAAATGGAAGTGCTGAACACTGCACTCTCTAGTGACCTATTTATAACTGTCCCTAATTGGCCACAGCAGAGAAGGTTACCTAAGTTACAACATGGCAGCTCCCATTGTTTTATAGACATTAAACCTTCACACTTATTTTGTCAATATTTAAACAGTTAATGACACTTTAAAAAATACATCTACATATTATTCTCAGACTAATCTTTCCTTTGAATGCATCATTCTATCTAGCATTTACAGGTAGCCCTCAGTTTACGCCGGGGTTAGGTTCCAGAAGGAATGGTTGTAAATCGAAACCGTTGTAAATTGAAACCCAATTTATAATGTAAGTCAATGGGAAGTGAGGGAGATAGGTTCCAGGCCCCTCTAAAAATTGTCATAAGTAACACCTAATACATTATTTTTAAAGCTTTGAAATGAAGACTTTAAATGCTAGACAGCATTATAAACCTAATAAAATAATCACACAACACAGAATATATAATTAAACTAAGTTAAATGAACAAAAACATTTTCTAAACAGCATTATAAATCTAATAAAATAATCACACAACACAGACTTCACTTGCATTTTTGTGCAAACAGTTCTTTCTATGCATTCCAATCTGGACTGAGTTATAGACAGGAAGATCTTGTTCCTTTGAAATCTGCTCGATAGCTCAGGTCTGGTTAAACTAATTCATTTCAGCTTGCTTGGCTTTGCTGCAACACAAGCGGACAGCTCCACCTACTGGCTAATTTAATAAATGCACTGCTTCTCAATGCTTTTCAATAGCAGTCCCATGACTGGGAAAAAAAGGTTGTTTTTCTGAAACGGTGTAAATTGAACCGTTGTAAAACGAGGGCCACCTGTTTTTAGTGTTTAATGTCCCTTTAAATCCTCAGCTGGTATAAAAAGAGATTACAGTAGCAATAGCGTGCAATTAATTCTGGTAACGCTGTTATGCTGTAGCACTTCCCATAGAAAGTATTAACAAACGGACATGAAAACCAATTGTTTTCTTTCACGATTTAGATAGAACTTACAATTTTAAACAACTTTTTAATTATCTTCTATTATCCCATGTTCTTCGTTTTTTTGTTATCATTTGTTGAAAAGACAGAAGGTATGTTTAGGAGTGTGCACGTGTCTGCAGCACTTAATGGCAGCAGTTTTGCATCAATGTTATACATTAGCAAGAGCACTAGATGGCAGCGCTATTTCCTGTCATGTAGGGCTTCAGGCATGTGCACGCTACCTATCTAGATATCTCTTCAACAAAGAATAATATGAGAATGAAGAAAAATTCATAATAGAAGTAAATTAGAAACGTTTATAAAAATGTATTCTCTATCTGAATCATGAAAGAAAATGTTGTGTTTCACCTTTAATTGTGCACAAGCTGCAAATGAGAACGACAGGGCCAAAGTCTATAACTCACAATCCATTTACAACAGTGTTTTATTCAGAAATCCGCTGAAAAACACTTAGTGAAGATATAAAGAATACAAAGCGTTTAGAGCCAGATTACAAGTGAAGCGGTATTTAACGCTCCTGCACTAACTCCACTAAAAGTACGCTTTTTAGCGCTCGTATTTAAAGTCGAAAGTAAAACGTTTACCTAATGCGCATAAAAATCTAGGCTATCATGCGCGCATCAACGTATTCCCAAAAAGAAGTCAATGGAGTAAAAAAGTGGAAAATTACCAACCACCCTGCTCGCGTGTAAAACCTGATAGCATATTCTCAAGTGCGCTAACTCGACATGAAAACATTCATATTTCACATTCCAATGTTCTACACATACAAGAATAGCTATTAACCGATGGTTATATATAGGTTTAGATATTTACAGATATATATATAGCAATATCTATTTAAAAATACATAGAACATATTCTGTTATGTGCAGAACATTTGAATGTAAAATATTTACAGTAAATACACCGTATAACACGAATGAAAATATGAATAGTGCATAAATAAGCTTTTTCATGGTTTCATCTACTTAACAGCAAAGGGCTCCAATGCACTTATATATTTGTTCTATATATGTACATATGTATTTATGTGTTTATATGTGTATATATGTATTTATGTGTTTATATCTGTATTTACAGACATATATATATTATACACATATAAACACATAAATACATATGTATACATATATAGACATATAAAACACAAATACATATGTATACATATATAGACATATAAAACACATAAATACATATGTATACATATATACACATATAAACACAAATACATATGTACACATATATAGACATATAAAACACAAATACATATGTATACATATATAGACATATAAAACACATAAATACATATGTATACATATATACACATATAAACACAAATACATATGTACACATATATAGACATATAAAACACAAATACATATGTATACATATATAGACATATAAAACACATAAATACATATGTATACATATATACACATATAAACACAAATACATATGTACACATATATAGACATATAAAACACATAAATACATATGTACACATATATACACATATAAACACAAATACATATGTACACATATATAGACTTATATATATAAGGGCATTGGAGCCCTTTGCAGTTAAGTAGTTGAAAAACATATTTATGCAATATTCATATTTAATAAAGTGTTATAATGTGTATTTCAATGTTCTGCACATAACAGAATATGTTCTATGTATTTACAAATAGATATTCCTATATATATATATATATATATCTGTATATATCTATACCTATATATAATCATATATATATATAAAAAAAAAAATATATATATATATATATATATATACTGTATGTATATATAGGTATAAATAAATATATATATTGTACTAAAAAAACATCAGATATACGTAGAAATATGTATTTATGAATACATAGAACATATTCTTGTACGTGTAGAACATTGGAATCAACATATTCATATTTTTACGTCAGTTTAGCGCACATGAGAATATGAGGATTTGTTCCCCCCCCCCCACTTTTTTCTCTTCACTGACTTCTATGGGGGAATATGTGAACACGCACACAATATTCTAAGTTTGGCTTTTTGCACGAGTCAGGAGCGAGAGCGATACATTTTTACTTTCAACACATAATATGAGCGAAACCTGATGCACGCAAAAAGTTTACTTCTAGCGCAATTCGAGCTCTATCTAACACGCTAAATAGCGCTCTTAATCTGGCCCATAAGGTCCCTTTATGAATATATCAGCACGTTGCAGCCTAGCAGTGTCTCTCAGCAATTAATATCACATAGTTGGGATACAAATGAATTTCCTTGTGTAACATTTCCAGCACAAACTGGAACTTACCTTTCCATTAGGGATGTAAAACAGGTGACTGCGTTATCTCGCTGGGCAGCTATTAGCAGACAGGCCCCCTCAGTAAGATGCTTGAACTACCAGAAAATAAGCATTTCTGTTAAACTACCATTCAGTTAAAGGGACACAAAACAAGTATTTTAAAATGCATTTGAAGATTTTTTTGTTTATGTTTAATGCTTGCAAAGGCAACCAATAAGGCAATGGGGGTTCTGCGTATCAGCCAATCAGTCCATATGGCCCAGCCGTATACTAAGATACACCTCCTGTTATCGTCTAAATCAAACTAAACAGCAATAAGGTAACCTTTATACATGCGAAACGTGTTTAAAGGGACATAAAACCCAATTTTTTTTCTTTCATGATTAAGATAGAACATAACATTTTAAACAATTTTCTAATTTACTTCTATTATTACATTTTTCTTTGTTTTCTTGTTAACCTTTGTTGAAAAGCAGCAAAGTAAGCTCAAGAGAGTGCACTTGTCTGCAGAACTATATGGCCGCAGTTTTGCATCAACATTAGCAGAAGCACTAGATGGCAGCACTAATTCCTGCCATGTAGTGCTTCAGGCATGTGCATGCTGCCTATCTAGATATCTCTTCAACAAAGGATAACAAGAACACAAAGCAAATTAGATAATAGAAGTGAATTGGAAACTATTTAAAAATTGTATTTTCTATCTGAATCATGAAAGAAAAATGTGGGGTTTAACATTTACGTGTGCTTTCATTTGCATGATATAATTGTTTAGATTTTACTGTCTCTTTAATACTGTACATACCTCATCTCTACAGTAGCACCAGTGTTTAAAGGGACAGTAAGGTCAAATATATTTTTCAATGTATTTCCTTTATCAAACTTGTTTCAACAGTGCACTACTAGGAGCTAGCTGAACACATGGGGTGAGCCAATGACAAGTGGTATATATGTGCAGCCACCAATCAGCAGCTAGCTCCCAGTGATTTTTTGTTGCTCCTGAAACTACCTAGGTATGTTTTTCAACAAAAGATACCAAGAGATGAAAGCAAATTAGATAATAGAAGTGAATTGGAAAGTTGTTTAAAATTCTATGCTCTATCTGAATCATGAAAGAAAAAAATGGACTTTTTCTTTCCCTTTAACCCCTTCACTACCGGGAATTTCAGAGAATTTCAGAGGAAAAGTTGCCCAAAACACCGGAGATTTTTTAGCATTTTTGCCATCGCTTCATTTAAACAGAAATAGAACCTGTTTTTTTTTATTTACCCATCACAACTATTTTTTTTTTTTAAGTGGACAACCAAAGGTATTGACCTAGGCCCATTTTGGTTTTGACCGTTAAATAAAAAAAAACAAGTCTCAATTTCTGTATAAATAAAGTGATAGCAAAAATGTTAAAAATGCTCCGGTATTTTGGGCAACTTTTTCTCTGACATTCCTGGTAGCGATGGGGTTAAATTGCTGAGTACAACTACAGTAGCGGTTACTACTGCAGCTGTCTTCAAAGTCATTCTCATATTTTACCCCCTTACAAGGTTCAGTTAGTGATTCTTTGCATCTTCACGCTGGGCGCCGCCATATTGGAGCGTATATTTGTTATGTACGTTTTTCACTGTGCAGCTTCTCCGCTCTGTATTATGTGAGCTAAAGTACAGCTGTTACATAGCCCATAACATCACAGATCTGTGAAAGTGACTGCTTCTGTCACATGATACAACAATACATTAGCTAGAAGATGGCGGCGCCCAGTATAAAATGCAGAGCTTTACCAACTAGATTCTGTAATGAGGTAAAATAAGAGAGCTGCAGGTACAGGATGAAACACAATAGTATGGTGAGTAGTAACCATCAAAGTGTGGTTGTACCCAGCAGTTTAATGTCCCTTTAAGGGCATCTATAGATCTAGCTCATAGTAAAAGAAGGGAATTTATTTACAAATAAAATGCTCTACCAAAACAGATCATGTTGTTTCTACACTAGAATGTCCCTTTAAATAGCTATTTATAGCTTGTGTATAAGGGGTTAACAGTGTTTATGAATAAGGTGGCTTGCTGGGCACATAGTGGTTAGTTACCTTGGATGCCAAGCAGTCCTTAGGGCAATATAATTCTGCCAGTAGCTGAGCTTGCGATTGGTTAAAAACAGTGAGTCGAGCACCAGTGACGAGGAACTCAGAGCCAACCACCTGCTCCAGTGCTGGGATGTAGGTAGGGCATGAGCCAATCAGGGTGCAAGGAGGGAAGAGCAAGCAGGTGGTCTGGCAGAGGGCACTGATGAAGGATAGATCTGAAAACAAAACAAACAGCAATTTTACATAAGAGTAAATAAAACAATACAAATATATTAAAGGGACAGTAAAGTTAAAATTAAACTTTGATGATTCATTCTCTTGGAATAATTTGTTAAATAGTAAAGCTAGGTAAACAGTAAAGCTGGGAGTAAGCTGATTGGTGGCTACACAAATATGCCTCTTGTCATTGTCTCACCTGTGTTCAGATAGCTCCCAGTAGTGCACTGCTGCTCCTGAGCCTACTTAGGTATAATTTTCAACAAAAAGAAAACAAAGCAAATTTTGTTACAGAAGTAAACTGGAAATCTGTTTAAAATTGCACTCTGTTTGAATCATGAAAGTTTAATTTTGACTTTGCCGTCCCTTTAAGAAATAGTAGTTCTTAGGAGTGAATATCAATTTGATCTACAATGTTGTATGGGGGGGACATTCTTTTAATGGCACTGTGGGGACTTTTAGCAGAATTTTATCTTGTATGGGATTCACAATTTACCAGATCTTACTTAAAGAGACAGTAAAGTCAAAATTAAACTTTAATGATTCAGGTAGAAAATGAAATTTTAAACAACTTTCCAATTTACTTGTATTAGCAAATGTGCTTTGTTCTTTTGCTTTCCCTTGTTAAAAATCATATGTACATACGCTCAGCAGCTACACACATTTCTCTCTTATTGGCTCACCTGATTTCAGCTAGCTCCCAGTTGTGCATTGCTTTAGCTTCAACAAAGCATTCCAAGAGAATGAAGCAAATTTAATAAAAGAAGTAATTTGGGAAAATTATTCAAATTGTTTGCTGTATCTGAATCATGAAAGAAAAAATGTGAGTTTCATGCCCCTTTAAAGCGATTAAATAATAAAAAATCTTTCCCTAGGATCATGGCATAAAAAAGGGCAGACTACTGGTCCATCCTCGAGTTAAAAAGACAGAATTGTTGTTTTCCCGTACAAGTCTTTTAATAGATATACAGCATGTCTCCTTCAGTAATGCTTTGAGCCAGATGAAGTTGGAGGGCAATTTGGAAGCAGTTTCAAAAACATATTCAACTAATACATCCCACAAAACATCTGTGCTATGAACACAACATTTGTTTAGTAACTATTAGAATATTAATATAACATCACAAACACATGTATCTCTCTGTTGGGGTCATATTTGTTCATTACAGTTTTGCAGTCGAGGCTGGACAGAGATCAGAATGGCAGATTAAAAAATAAGGAGAAGAAAACAGAGAGATGTAAAACCGCTAGAAAGGTAAAAACGGTAAAATAAAAAGCGAGAGCAAGGGAGTTAGAAAGAAGCAAAGTGAGAGAATGAGCAAGAGATAGAGCGATAAATAGGGATGAAGAGACAACGTGAGAGTAAATGAAAGAGAAAATCAGATAGATTGAGGTTAGATTTTACAAAAACAATGGCATGGAAAGAATTACATAAATCCTCATGTAGGCAGCGTACAAGAACCTGGAAATCCTGCAAGCTGTAAGTAATGAAGTCCTCTAGAATGGAAAATCTCGCAGGGAAGAGCGAATTTACCGGGAAGTACCCAATATACAAATCAAATGACGCTGTTTTCAGAGCGCTTCGCCTTGCATTCACTGCTAATTTTGCATATATGTATTTTTCTATGACTACACCCAGTGCATTGAGTATTTTGAAACAAAACCCTTAGCTTTTATTTTTCAAGATAAACTAGCGAGATCTGTGGGTGTAACATGCTTAAAAGGGACATCAAATCTAAAAACGTTCTCTCAAGATTCAGATATAACATGCAATTTAAACAACTTTCGAATGTACTTTTTCTTCGTTATCTTAGTATCTTTTGTTAAAAAGAAGGTATGTAAGCTCAGGAGTGTGCACATGTCTGAAGCACTATATGGCAGCAGTTTTGCAAGAATGTTTTGCAAGAGCACTATATGGCAGCACTATTTCCTGCCATGTAGTGCACCAGATGCCTACCTAGGTATCTCTCCCACACAGAATATCATGGGAACAAAGCAAATTGTATGCTCTGTCTAAATCTGTATATCCCTTTAATATATGATAAGACTTATGAGAAAACTTCAGATCACTTTAAAGGGACACTGAACCCAAATTTTTTCTTTTGTGATTCAGATAGAGCATGAAATTTTAAGCAACTTTATAATTTACTCCTATTATCAAATTTTCTTCATTCTCTTGGCATCTTTATTTGAAATGCAAGAAAGAAAGTTTAGATGCCGGCCCATTTTTGGTAAACAAACTGTGTAGTTCTTGCTGATTGGTGGATAAATTCACCCACCAATAAAAAAGTGTTTTCCATGGTTCTGAATTAAAAAAATAGCTTAGATGCCTTCTTTTTCAAATAAAGAAAGCAAGAGAACGAAGAAAATTTGATAATAGGAGTAAATTAGAAAGTTGCTTAAAATTGCATGCTCTATCTGAATCAAGAAAGAAAAAAATTGGGTTCAGTGTCCCTTTAAAGAACGGCCCTATTCATCCCACTCTCCGAGCCTGCCACACTCATTTTACAATAGAAATATAAAGCACATTTTGAATTTTGTTTAATTTGTTAAGATTTTAACTTCATAGTTTGAAATGAAGTTGCACATTAAATACATTTTCCTGCATACTTTAAATAGGAAATTTGCTACATAATTGAAATGAGTATTTTGCTGTGTACTGTACTTTTAAGAGAAAAAGAGTGAGAGAGAATAAGAGGAAGATTGGAAAATTTGCCGACATGGAGAGAATAACAGACTTTTTTTGAGCATTATATTGTAGTATATTAGGTATCTCTCCTTTACATTCAGTATCCTGCATGACAGAAACAAAAACAGCTCTCAAGCTAAAATTTGCCATTCTAAAATGTTTACCTTGCAGTACTAATGAGACTTCTTAAATAATCTCGCCAGACCAGAGAGAGCTTTATAGAATCAAGACCAGAGTTATAAAGAGGTAAAGATAAGAGGAAACAAGGCGAGAGAGAGAAAGAGAGAGAGAGAGAGGAAAGAGAGAGAGGAAATAGGAAAAAGATAGAGGAGAGAAAGAGAGAGAAAAAATAGAGAGAGAGAGAGAGAGAGAGAGAGGAAAAAGAGAGAGGAAAGAGAGAGAGAGAGGAAAGAGAGAAAGAGAAAAGAGAGAGAGAGGAAAGAAAGAGGGAGGAGAGAGAGAGAAAAAGAGATAGAGGAAAGAGAGAGAGAAGAAGAGAGAGAGAAAAAGAGATAGAGGAAAGAGAGAGAGAGAAGAAGAGTGAGAAAGAGAAAAGAGAGGAGAGAGAGAGAGAAAAGAGAGGAGAGAGAGAGAGAAAAGAGAGAGAGAGAGAAAAGAGAGAGAGAAAGAGAAAAGAGAGATAGAAGGAGAAAAGAGAGAGAAAAGGAAAGAGAGTGAGAAAGAGAAGAGAGAGAGAGGAAAAAGAGAGAGGAGAGAAAGAGAGAGGAGAGAGAGAGAGAAAGAGAGAGACAAAGAGAAAAGAGAGAGGAAATAGAGAGAGAGGGAGAGAGGAAAGACAGAGAGGAAAGAGAAAGAGAGAGAGGAAAGTTAGAGAGAGAGAAAGAGAGAAAAAGAGAAAAGAGAGAGGATAGAGAAAGAGAGAGAGGAAAGTTAGATAGAGAGAGAGAGAAAGAGAGAAAAAGAGAGAAAAGAGAGAGGAAAGAGAGAGGAAAGAGAGAGAGAAAAGAGAGAGAGAGAGAGAGAGAAAGAGGAAAGAGAGAGAGGAAAGATAAAGAGAGAGGAAAGAGAGAGAGGAAAGTGAGAGAGAGAGGAAAGTGAGATAGAGGCCACAATTTATCAAAGGTGTTGCGGACCTGATCTGACACTGCCGATCAGGTCCGCAACACCTCGCTAAATGCGGAGAGCAATACTCTCTACGCATTTAACATTGCACCAGCAGCTCACAAGAGCTGCTGGTGCAATGCCGCCCCCTGCTGACTCGCGGCCAATCGGCCGCCAGCAGGGGGTGTCAATCAACAGATCGTATTCGATCGGGTTGATTTCCGGCGATTCCTGTCCACCTGCTCTCAGCAGGCGGACAGGGTTATGGAGCAGCGGTCTTTAGACCGCTGCTTCATAAGTTGTGTTTCTGGCGAGTCTGAAGACTCGCCAGAAACACGGCCCTTCAAGCTCCGTATGGAGCTTGATAAATGGGCCTGAGAGAGAGGAATGTTAGAGAAAACAGAGAGAGAGGAAAGAGAGAGGAGAGTGAGAGAGAAAAGAGAGAGGAAAGAGAAAATAGAGAGAGAGAGCGAGAGAGAGAAGAGAGAGAAGAGAGAGAAAAGAGAGAAGAGAGAGAGAGAAAAGAGAGAGAAAAGAGAGAGAGAAGAGAGAGAAGAGAGAGAAAAGAGAGAGGTGAGAGAAAGAAAAGAGAGAGAAAAGAGAGAGAGAAGAGAGAGAAGAGAGAGAAAAGAGAGAAGAGAGAGAAAGAAAAGAGAAAGAAAAGAGAGAGAAAAGAGAGAGAGAAGAGAGAGAAGAGAGAGAAAAGAGAGAAGAGAGAGAAAGAAAAGAGAGAGAAAAGAGAGAGAGAAAGAGAGAGAAAGAGAAAAGAGAGAGAGAGGGCAAGAAGAGAACAAGTCAGTACGAGTATGAAGAATTGTTTATAGGCAGTGAATGGGAGGAAAACGAGAAATCAACAAAATTACAAGGGGAAACAGCTGCGTTACAGCAGCCTATTAAAAAGTACCATCTAAATCTGGTTTAACTCATTGTTATTGCTCCTTATTTGCATGAAACCCTATGACTATAACAACTGAACTGATTTCATGCAGGATGTGCTGTTGTATAAACCCTCAAATCTACATAATTTTGGGCAGACTAGTGCACCTGCAACACTACTAAAAAAATATATTATAAACTTATTTTGAAGTTTAAAATAAAGGTTTTAGTGAAATTGGGACTAGCTGTGGTTTCTAAGAGATTGTGTGTGCAGGTTTGCTGGTGTGCGTTACAGCTGTGTGCCCTGTGTACAGGGGGCCAATACAAGTGTGCGTCAGAGGCTCAGAACACGTGCGTGCTTGTATGTGATTTGCATTTTCCATACACTCAGAAGATAAGCCACAGTCTTTGTCACTGTCAATTCTAATAATGCCACTGGCGCCTGGAACCATTAACCCCTTGTGGGAAAAGCGCAAAATGCTGATTCTTTTCCCTGCAAAACGCAAGTAACCGTTTCTAAGAAATCAAAAAGGGTCAATAACACAGCAATTATTAGTCATAGTAAATTAAAATATTTGCACTCCAAAACTAAGATTTAAAAAAAAAAAAAAAAACATATGAAAAGCAAGGAAACGTGACCTATACTAGTACTTGTTTAGCCTATTGCTCAAAGAAAAATGTTTTAAATCAATATTGAAAACTATACTGTATATTTGTAATTGTGTGTATATTTAAAAAAAACATGCAGTATATAGCCATTATTTATTTTGTGCACTTCCCCTGTGTTTTTTTTTAAACTAGCCTTAGAAAGACTGGAATACATCCTGCAGACTTCCAGATCGCCAACCCTCATACATTCTACACAGTGATTGCTTGATTGGTGCAGAAATTAATTTACATCTTCCCCTAATTGGCCATAGTAGAAAGGATACGATAAACATAATGATAAAGATGATCAGCCAGTCTTTATTGTTGTTTTGCCCCCTAGAGATATTCTCCTGGAAAAGCATCTTCATTATGTTTATCTTTCCTTTCATACATTCTATAAATATATATATAAATGACTTTAAAGGGACAGTAAAGGTTAAAATCCATTCCCTCAATGGATTAATTGCTTCTTAAAGGGACAACATGAAGCAATGTAAAAAAACTCCAGCCTTCGGTCCGGTAAAAACTCAAATCTTTTCATATAAATATCATAAAACCAGCGTAGAGTTAAATGAGTGCAGGCTACAGGTAGCAGCTAAACCTGGACTGATGCGTTTCAGCTGCTCACAGTCGTACTCATAGACCTATCTATTCTTTAAGGGACAGTCTAATCAAAATGAAACTTTCATGATTCAGATAGGGCATGCAATTTTAAACAACTTTCCAATTAACTTTTATCATCAAATTGGCTTTGTTCTCTTGGTATTTTTAGCTGAAAGCTAAACCTAGGTAGGCTCATATGCTAATTTCTAAGCCCTTGAAGGCCAACCCTTATTCTCAGTGTATTTTGACAGTTTTTCACAGCTAGACAGCGCTAGTTCATGTGTACCATATAGCATTGTGCTCACTCCCGTGGAGTTACTTATGAGTCAGCACTGATTGGCTAAAATGCAAGTCTGTCAAAAGAACTCAATTAAGGGGGCAGTCTGCTAAGACCATATGCACACGTTTTTATTTTTAGAGCATTGGGCGCTAAGACCATATGCACACGTTTTTATTTTTAGAGAATTGGGCGCTAAGACCATATGCACACGTTTTTATTTTTAGAGCATTGGGCGCTAAGACCATATGCACACGTTTTTATTTTTAGAGAATTGGGCGCTAAGACCATATGCACACGTTTTTATTTTTAGAGAATTGGGCGCTAAGACCATATGCACACGTTTTTATTTTTAGAGAATTGGGCGCTAAGACCATATGCACACGTTTTTATTTTTAGAGAATTGGGCGCTAAGACCATATGCACACGTTTTTATTTATAGAGCATTGGGCGCTAAGACCATACGCACACGTTTTTATTTTTAGAGAACTGGGTGCAAAGACCATATGCACACGTTTTTATTTTTAGAGAATTGGGCGCTAAGACCATATACACACGTTTTTATTTTTAGAGAATTGGGCGCTAAGACCATATGCAAACGTTTTTATTTTTAGAGAATTGGGCGCTAAGACCATATGCACACGTTTTTATTTTTTAGAGAATTGGGCGCTAAGACCATATGCAAACGTTTTTATTTTTAGAGAATTGGGCGCTAAGACCATATGCACACGTTTTTATTTTTAGAGAATTGGGCGCTAAGACCATATGCACACGTTTTTATTTTTAGAGAATTGGGCGCTAAGACCATATGCACATGTTTTTATTTTTAGAGAATTGGGCGCTAAGACCATATGCACACGTTTTTATTTTTAGAGAATTTGGCGCTAAGACCATATGCACACGTTTTTATTTTTAGAGAATTGGGCGCTAAGACCATATGCACATGTTTTTATGATTGCATATAACCCCCCGAGCGAGTTCGGGGTAAAATTTGGGTTATCATATTCCTTTAAACAACACAGAGCAATTGTTTTCTGGTCAGCTGTCTAGATTCTCAAATCATTGAAATGCCAACGTTATTCTGCATATTTCTGTTATATTAATATATTTACTAATGAATTTGAGATTGCTGAATATGCTTCATAGGACAATATAGCAACTGAAGACATCTGTCTCACTGGCGTGAGTCTCCAACTCTTAGTAACTCCAGGCCAGTGTAACTGAAAAAAGCAATAAACGGTTCCAAAATCAGAAAATTCCCAGCCAATAAACATTGCTGGCTGAGGATATGTCACTATAGCGCAGTGTGGCGTATTGTGATTCACTAAAGCTCTATTCTCAAATGAGATGATCTAAATGATCCTCCAAGCTCCACCACAAGACTTATTAAAGGCAAATTTTACTATGCACCTCTTAAAGGGGCGTTCCCTTTTATTTTTGGATGCGAAGAGACAAGCACAGCACAATGTAGCAATATGTGACAGTTTTTGTTGCATTTACACTTTTTGTTTTCATTTACTTATTGTTATATTATTATTATTGTTTACTTGTTATATTAAATGTCTTTATTACACATTTGCTGCTTGTGCTTTACTGTACCTACACAATCATTATGACATGAGATCTCCAGTTTCACTAAACAATTTTTCACCAAATGAATCTAGGATTACTCTTCTCCCTAGGATCTAGGGCAGTGTTGTCCAAATGACAGCCTATGGAGCACATGCAGTCCTATGCACAAGTTTTTGTGTCTCCTGATAAAAAGTGTGGCTAGGGGACTTTTGGTGGGTAGGAAAGCAAGGACATATATGATTATTTGTGTGATTAATACATTTATATAAAGATCTTTAGGCTTCTTAGATATTTATTTGCGGCCCTGAAGGTTTCTAAAAAAAATGCTCAAAAAATACAGAATAGATTTTGTTACTTTTTTAGGGATTGTAGTGTTTACCATTTTTGTAATCATATTAAGGCACATTAAAGTGATTCTTTTAAATATATCCATTAGAAACTAATCATTTCATTGCAAACAATCTGCACACAAAAACCATGCATTGTTTTGCACTCCAGGGACAAATCCCTTTGAAAGCTTTTTGAGCATTATACATGTCTTTTGGTACCTGATTCCAGTGCTGGTCCCGGCTGTCTGAGGTTATTTTTAACAATCTGTCGTTGTGCACTAGTGCCGAACAGGATGTCACAAGTCAGTGTGGGAATCTGCAGAGACAAAGTGCAACAAGGAGTGAGAAAAGCAGAGATGAACAGAATTCTGCTTTTTATATTTTCTAAACCAAACACATAGAAAGCGAGAGTATTGAACATGGTTTCAACTGATGATCATTACACATTGAGCTAATAAACAATTTGTGTTTGTAACGTGTGTTTGCGTACATGTATCAGGAGGTGCATGTGTGGTGAACATATATGTGAACATGTACGTGCATGTATGTGAGATGTGCGTGCATATATGTGTGGTGTGCATGTATGTGAGGTGTGCGTGCATGTATGTGAGGTGTGGGTGCATGTATGTGAGGTGTGCGTGCATGTATGTGAGGTGTGCGTGCATGTATGTGAGGTGTGCGTGCATGTATGTGAGGTTTGCGTGCATGTATGTGAGGTTTGCGTGCATGTATGTGTGGTGTGCGTGCATGTATGTGTGGTGTGCGTGCATGTATGTGTGGTGTGCGTGCATGTATGTGAGGTGTGCGTGCATGTATGTGAGGTGTGCGTGCATGTATGTGAGGTGTGCGTGCATGTATGTGAGGTGTGCGTGCATGTATGTGTGGTGTGCGTGCATGTATGTGAGGTGTGCGTGCATGTATGTGAGGTGTGCGTGCATGTATGTGAGGTGTGCGTGCATGTATGTGAGGTGTGCGTGCATGTATGTGTGGTGTGCGTGCATGTATGTGTGGTGTGCGTGCATGTATGTGTGGTGTGCGTGCATGTATGTGAGGTGTGCATGTATGTGAGGTGTGCGTGCATGTATGTGAGGTGTGCGTGCATGTATGTGTGGTGTGCGTGCATGTATGTGTGGTGTGCGTGCATGTATGTGAGGTGTGCGTGCATGTATGTGAGGTGTGCGAACATGTGTGTGTGAGATTTGTGTGTGTGAGTGCCTGTATGTATAGGGTGTGTGCACGTGTGGTTTGCATATATGTGAACATTTGTGTGCATGCATTAATGAGTATATGTATACATGTGTGTGCATGTGAATATATGTACATGTGTGTGTGTATGTGTGAGTATATGTGTAGATGTGTGTGTGTGTGAATATATGTGTACGTGTGTGTGTGTATGTGTGAGTATATATGTACATGTGTTCATGTGTGTATGTGTGAGTATATATGTACATGTGTGTATGTGTGAGTATATGTGTATGTGTGAGTATTTGTGTACATGTGTGAGTATATGTGTATGTGTGAGTATATATGTACATTTGTTCATGTGTGTATGTGTGAGTATATGTGTATGTGTGAGTATATGTGCACATGTGTGTGTATGTGTGAGTATATATGTAGATGTGTTCACGTGTGTATGTGTGAGTATATGTGTACATGTGGGTGTGCATGTGTGATTATATATGTACATGTGTGTGCGAGTGTGTATGTGAGTATATGTGTACATGTGTATGTGTGAGTATATATGTACATGTGTGTATGTGTGAGTATATATGTACATAAGTGTGTGTATGTGTGAGTATATATGTACAATACATGCGAGTATATGTGTACATGTGTGTCTGTATATGTGAGTATATGTGTACATGTGTGTCTGTATATGTGAGTATATGTGTACATGTGAGTATATGTGTACATGTGTGTCTGTATGTGTGAGTATATGTGTACATGTGTGTCTGTATGTGTGAGTATATGTGTACATAATGTGGCAATATAAGTATTTATGGGGTTTAATTATGGAGTAAGGATTGGGTGTCAGGACAGTTGGGAGTTGAATTTCATTGGATTGCATTGCTCATTTGGTATTCTTTGTTGAAGAGTAAACCCAGGTATGTAGGCCCATAGGCCCAATGCTCTACTGAGAGCTAGCTGAACACATCAGGTGAACCAATGACAAGAGGCATATGTATGTAGTCAAATATCGCCAGCGATTTCCCTTTAATGCATCGCTGCTCCTGAGCCTACCTAGGTATCATTTTCCAACAAAGGATACCAAGAGAACAAACACACATTTAATAATAGAAGTAAATTGGAACATTTTTAAAATTACACTTTCTATCTGAATCATTTAAGTATGATTTTGACTTTCTTTAACCCTTTAGGTGCCAAAGGTAGGCCTCACTCTTTGGTAACTAGGGATTAAACTTAGTCTATGACTACGGCATTTACAGTCGAAACGCGTAAGACTTGCAAATGCTGTTAGTCTTTCATTGATTGTATTGACCCTGTTCTCTTATCAATAAAACTCTACACTTTGACTGCTTTGAGGCTCGCTGGTTTTTGGACTTTTTAAATTAAACTGAGCATGTAAAATTTCTACTTCAATCTCAAACATTATGGCAACATTTTTCAGTTTTACTGTCTAAAAAAATGCTATTTTGACAACACAGATTTACTAATAAGTTGACTTTACCAGGGCGACACTCTGATTACCTCATTATGGGACCTGCAACATTTTAATAGGAAACCACAGTAAGGTTATGCCCTGTGACAGCAGAATATAAAATGACAAGAATTGAGTTGAATAGATGAGGCTAAATATGATTTTTTTTTTATAGATATAGGTCTTAACGAACAAAATGTTCCTGTTTGATGCCCGATTCTCTTGTTCTGCGATAAAACAGGTATTGGTAGGTCTGCGCGTTGTACCATGATATTTATGACACAAAAAGTAGATATATCTGCATTATTTATGTACAAACACAGCTGTCTGTTTCGTCGCAGGTACACACAGCGTTATGGCAGAGAGAGATAACTTCTGTAAATAAAATGCACGATGTGCACCAAGCACTTTCAGCAGATTTTTCAGTTTGTAATTAATCCAGCAGACAGTAAGAACGACCAAAAATATCAGCATACGCTGTGTTCCATCCTGATTTCTATTTTGGGCAAATCTGCACGGTAAGCTCCCAAATCTGTACCATATCCAAAGCAGAAAGGCTATGTAAACCATTTCCCTGCCAGTGCTTTGTGCAATGTAATAAAGGAACAGTGTACTATTTTATCCCCCCTTAATGTGTTCCCAAAGATCAGTTGCAAAGTATTAAACGTTGTAAATTGTTCTTTTAGGCTTATACTTGCAATACCTGGTTTTGTGCATTGAAACCACCACCCTTAATTTAAATTTCAATACCTTAGTAATGTCCTTTGTGTATGGCGAAAGACAGATGAGATAAGCAAATCTGCACTTCCTGCACTCAGCTAATTCGAATGGGTAATAGGTGGAGGCTTCAGTAAGCACAGTAAGCAAAGCTGACTATTCCAAATACAAAAGTAATCATAAAGTAAAATTTTCCCATATATTTTTCACTATGCAGCTGGAAATCAATAGAAACATATCAAGGGGAAACAAACAGTATAGTAATTTGCAGTACAGTGTTCCTATCTCTGAGTGTCAGCACTTTGTTATTGGACTATTGTGTGCCTCTAACAATGTGTTTAATTCCTGCCAAGAGATTAAACACATAGTTAAAATCCTCTTCAAAACGACAAAAGTGGACACAACAGAAGACTGGCAGGAACACACATATGTCACACCTCATTAGTTGTGTCTGTAGTAAGTGGTGTCTGATCTGAGGTATGATGAGGGCATATAACTATAGAGGACTCCAGTCAGTGGTGTCTGATCTGAGGTTTGATGAGGGCATATAACTAAAGAGGACTCCAGTCAGTGGTGTCTGATCTGAGGTTTGATGAGGGCATATAACTATAGAGGACTCCAGTCAGTGGTGTCTAATCTGAGGTTTGATGAGGGCATATAACTATAGAGGACTGCAGTCAGTGGTGTCTGATCTGAGGTTTGATGAGGGCATATAACTCTAGAGGACTCCTGTCAGTGGTGTCTGATCTGAGGTATGATGAGGGCATATAACTATAGAGGAATCCAGTCAGTGGTGTCTGATCTGAGGTCTGATGTGGGCATATAACTGATAGAGAACTGCAGTCAGTGGTGTCTGATCTAAGGTTTGATGAGGGCATATAACTATAGAGGAATCCAGTCAGTGGTGTCTGATCTGAGGTTTGATGAGGGCATATAACCATAGAGGACTCCAGTCAGTGGTGTCTGATCTGAGGTTTGATGTGGACATGTAACTGATAGGTCTGTAGTCAGTGGTGTCTGATATGAGGTCTGATGTGGCCATATAACTATAGAGGACTCCATTCAGTGGTGTCTGATCTGAGGTCTGATGTGGACATGTAACTGATAGGTATGTAGTCAGTGGTGTCTGATCTGAGGTCTGATGTGGGCATAAAACTGACAGAGGACTGCAGTCAGTGGTGTCTGATCTGAGGTCTGATGTGGGCATAAAACTGACAGAGGACTGCAGTCAGTGGTGTCTGATCTGAGGTCTGATGTGGGCATATAACTGACAGAGGACTGCAGTCAGTGGTGTCTGATCTGAGGTCTGATGTGGGCATATAACTGACAGAGGACTGCAGTCAGTGGTGTCTGATCTGAGGGCTGATGTGGGCATATAACTGATAGAGGACTGCAGTCAGTGGTGTCTGATCTGAGGTCTGATGTGGGCATATAACTGACAGAGGACTGCAGTCAGTGGTGTCTGATCTGAGGGCTGATGTGGGCATATAACTATAGAGGACTGCAGTCAGTGGTGTCTGATCTGAGGTCTGATATGGGCATATAACTGACAGAGGACTGCAGTCAGTGGTGTCTGATGTGGGCATATAACTGACAGAGGACTGCAGTCAGTGGTGTCTGATCTGAGGGCTGATGTGGGCATATAACTGACAGAGGACTGCAGTCAGTGGTGTCTGATCTGAGGTCTGATGTGGGCATATAACTAAAGAGGACTGCAGTCAGTGGTGTCTGATCTGAGGTCTGATGTGGGCATATAACTGACAGAGGAATGCAGTCAGTGGTGTCTGATCTGAGGGCTGATGTGGGCATATAACTGACAGAGGACTGCAGTCAGTGGTGTCTGGTCTGAGGGCTGATGTGGGCATATAACTGACAGAGGACTGCAGTCAGTGGTGTCTGATCTGAGGGCTGATGTGGGCATATAAATATAGAGGACTCCAGTCAGTGGTGTCTGATCTGAGGTTTGATGAGGGCATATAACTATAGAGGACTCCAGTCAGTGGTGTCTGATCTGAGGTCTGATGAGGGCATATAACTGATAGAGGACTGCAGTCAGTGGTGCCTGATCTGAGGTTTGGTGAGGGCATATAACTACAGAAGACTGGCAGGAACACACATATGTCACACCTCATTAGTTGTGTCTGTAGTAAGTGGTGTCTGATCTGAGGTATGATGAGGGCATATAACTATAGAGGACTCCAGTCAGTGGTGTCTGATCTGAGGTTTGATGAGGGCATATAACTATAGAGGACTCCAGTCAGTGGTGTCTGATCTGAGGTTTGATGAGGGCATATAACTATAGAGGACTCCAGTCAGTGGTGTCTGATCTGAGGTTTGATGAGGGCATATAACTATAGAGGGCTCCAGTCAGTGGTGTCTGATCTGAGGTATGATGAGGGCATATAACTATAGAGGAATCCAGTCAGTGGTGTCTGATCTGAGGTCTGATGTGGGCATATAACTGATAGAGGACTGCAGTCAGTGGTGTCTGATCTGAGGTTTGATGAGGGCATATAACTATAGAGGAATCCAGTCAGTGGTGTCTGATCTGAGGTTTGATGAGGGCATATAACCATAGAGGACTCCAGTCAGTGGTGTCTGATCTGAGGTTTGATGTGGACATGTAACTGATAGGTCTGTAGTCAGTGGTGTCTGATATGAGGTCTGATGTGGCCATATAACTATAGAGGACTCCATTCAGTGGTGTCTGATCTGAGGTCTGATGTGGACATGTAACTGATAGGTATGTAGTCAGTGGTGTCTGATCTGAGGTCTGATGTGGGCATATAACTGATAGAGGACTGCAGTCAGTGATGTCTAATCTGAGGTCTGATGTGAGCATATAACTGATAGAGGACTGCAGTCAGTGGTGTCTGATCTGAGGTCTGATGTGGGCATATAACTGACAGAGGACTGCAGTCAGTGGTGTCTGATCTGAGGTCTGATGTGGGCATATAACTGACAGAGGACTGCAGTCAGTGGTGTCTGATCTGAGGTCTGATGTGGGCATATAACTGACAGAGGACTGCAGTCAGTGGTGTCTGATCTGAGGGCTGATGTGGGCATATAACTATAGAGGACTGCAGTCAGTGGTGTCTGATCTGAGGTCTGATGTGGGCATATAACTAACAGAGGACTGCAGTCAGTGGTGTCTGATCTGAGGGCTGATGTGGGCATATAACTGACAGATAACTGCAGTCAGTGGTGTCTGATCTGAGGTCTGATGTGGGCATATAACTAAAGAGGACTGCAGTCCGTGGTGTCTGATCTGAGGTCTGATGTGGGCATATAACTATAGAGGACTCCATTCAGTGGTGTCTGATCTGTGGTCTGATGTGGACATGTAACTGATAGGTCTGTAGTCAGTGGTGTCTGATATGAGGTCTGATGTGGCCATATAACTATAGAGGACTCCATTCAGTGGTGTCTGATCTGAGGTCTGATGTGGACATGTAACTGATAGGTATGTAGTCAGTGGTGTCTGATCTGAGGTCTGATGTGGGCATATAACTGATAGAGGACTGCAGTCAGTGATGTCTAATCTGAGGTCTGATGTGAGCATATAACTGATAGAGGACTGCAGTCAGTGGTGTCTGATCTGAGGTCTGATGTGGGCATATAACTGACAGAGGACTGCAGTCAGTGGTGTCTGATCTGAGGTCTGATGTGGGCATATAACTGACAGAGGACTGCAGTCAGTGGTGTCTGATCTGAGGTCTGATGTGGGCATATAACTGACAGAGGACTGCAGTCAGTGGTGTCTGATCTGAGGGCTGATGTGGGCATATAACTATAGAGGACTGCAGTCAGTGGTGTCTGATCTGAGGTCTGATGTGGGCATATAACTAACAGAGGACTGCAGTCAGTGGTGTCTGATCTGAGGGCTGATGTGGGCATATAACTGACAGAAGACTGCAGTCAGTGGTGTCTGATCTGAGGTCTGATGTGGGCATATAACTAAAGAGGACTGCAGTCCGTGGTGTCTGATCTGAGGTCTGATGTGGGCATATAACTGACAGAGGAATGCAGTCAGTGGTGTCTGATCTGAGGGCTGATGTGGGCATATAACTGACAGAGGACTGCAGTCAGTGGTGTCTGATCTGAGGGCTGATGTGGGCATATAACTGACAAAGGACTGCAGTCAGTGGTGTCTGATCTGAGGGCTGATGTGGGCATATAACTATAGAGGACTGCAGTCAGTGGTGTCTGATCTGAGGTCTGATGTGGGCATATAACTGATAGAGGACTCCAGTCAGTGGTGTCTGATCTGAGGTCTGATGTGGGCATATAACCATAGAGGACTCCAGTCAGTGGTGTCTGATCTGAGGTCTGATGTGGGCATATAACTGATAGAGGACTCCAGTCAGTGGTGTCTGATCTGAGGTCTGATGTGGGCATATAACTATAGAGGACTGCAGTGAGTGGTGTCTGATCTGAGGTCTGATGTGGGCATATAACTGACAGAGGACTGCAGTCAGTGGTGTCTGATGAGGTCATATAACTGATAGAGGACTCCAGTCAGTGGTGTCTGATCTGAGGTCTGATGTGGGCATATAACTATAGAGGACTGCAGTGAGTGGTGTCTGATCTGAGGTCTGATGTGAGCATATAACTGACAGAGGACTGCAGTCAGTGGTGTCTGATCTGAGGTCTGATGTGAGCATATAACTGACAGAGGACTGCAGTCAGTGGTGTCTGATCTGAGGTATGATGTGGGCATATAACTGACAGAGGACTGCAGTCAGTGGTGTCTGATCTGAGGTATGATGTGGGCATATAACTGACAGAGGACTGCAGTCAGTGGTGTCTGATCTGAGGTATGATGTGGGCATATAACTGACAGAGGACTGCAGTCAGTGGTGTCTGATCTGAGGTCTGATGAGGACATATAACTGACAGAGGACTGCAGTCAGTGGTGTCTGATCTGAGGTCTGATGTGGGCATATAACTGACAGAAGACTGCAGTCAGTGGTGTCTGATCTGAGGTCTGATGAGGGCATATAACTGACAGAGGACTGCAGTCAGTGGTGTCTGATCTGAGGTCTAATGAAGGCATATAACTGATAGAGGACTCCAGTCAGTGGTGTCTGATCTGAGGTGGGAATATAACTGAGAGGGACTTCAGGCCAATTGGTCTTATCTGTGGTCCAATGAGACAATACGGCTGGCAGGTGTCTCATATGAAGTTTGATCACAACCTCACTTTTTTCTGGTCATCCAGTATTTTTATGGAGGACATTTGGTAACCTTACTAGTGGGATAGATAAACACTCTGATGCTTCTCACAGTTGTTCCCTCCAAGATGGGTAAGTCAGCTGAAACTCTGCAAGATGGGTGGGTCCCCTGATCCCCTCCAAGATGGGTGAATCAGTTGATCCCCTCCAAGATGTGTAGGTCAAATGACCGCACCCAACATAGGTAGGCCAGATAATCTCCTCCAACATGGGTGTATCAGATGAAGCCCCAAGATGGGAAGGCCCGATCATTCCACAAGATGGGAAGGTCAGATGATTCCACAGAATGGGCAGGTCAGATAAAAAGTACCGGGGAACCTTACTGCATACATATTTTGATGTGTATGTAGAGTAAACAATGGGAGAAAAAGCAGAATCTTACCTGCTCTGCTTCCAGAACAGGGGTCGGAGGGCATGTGAGACCTTCTGGGAAAAAATGTATTATGTCTCGAATGGCAGTCAGATAGGAAGGAGAGCCTAGGGAAAGACACAAAAAAGATCCAGGTTGTTATGGTTGCTTGGGTTAAATACATAGTAAACTAGGGTCAGTAACAGTCTGAAACAAATTAGAGCAAGCAATTTATATTTAAATGTCCCCTTAAATAATTAAAATAGGACAAAGTATACTCCAAGTTTTTTCCATTAATTAGGAAAAATGCGTTGACACACTTTGCTAATAGTTTCCATTCATTGTAATTCTTTAAAGCTTGTTAAGTCTCTTCCTCTTTAAGTGCGGAAAATATTCAAAGCCCTAGAACTCTGATAACCATTTGTCCTCAATTCCAATAAGGGATTGGAAAGATATGAGAAATATAACTTACTCTAATATTTCTAGCAATATATGGAGACGGTCCTGTACCAGATGTCTTCTTTATACTGGGCGGGGTTCCTGATAGGATCTGGGAATTAACTGTTTCATGGCATACACTCACTGAGTGAGCTTCTAATTGCCTGCTCAGGAGTTCTGAGGTCTGATGTGGGCAACCTGCTCCCTTTTAATAAATGTAAAACCCCTTTCTTTATTTTCCTTACAACAGCTTTTCTGAAAAACATCATATCCTATAGATTCCTTCAGTCACTTTTGGTAAAGTATATTTTATGAAATAGAAGAGTTTTCCCTGTGTCAGGAAATATGTGATGCGAGTTGTGCCAGTAATATCAGGAAAGTGTGTGTTGGCTGAAAATGTCAGCAAACCAACTCCCAGCTGTGTCAGAAGAGATGTCAGGATTATGTGTGTGTGTAACTTCATGCCTAGGTCATAAAATATCATAGCACAAGCACATACAGCAAATTATTACTATTATATTGATTTGCACTATGTCAACAGATATTACAGCACTATAAAGGGGATACAAGATACAGAAGACAGACTGGGACGCAAGGATTACAGAGTCCTGCTCTCTAGAGAGATTGCAAACTAGCCTGTAAATATTAAAAATATGTATTGTCAAAACAATCTCTCTTATTTTCATTATTTATTTTGATCATTTGTAATGTAATTTAGCTCTATATAAATAAAGCAATCTGTTACTCTCAGACCTTGAAATGCACCCGCTGACTTCCAAAGGCTAACCCTGCAACATATGTGTGCCTAATTGGATTTAACTGATAACAACTACAAAACAATAATTTTTTTAATAAATGTACAACAATGGCTAGCGTTGTATGCTGACTAAAGCCCTGATTGGCTCTGTCAAAAAAAAGGAGAATAGTGGGTGGAGTTTGGCTATTGAAAAATAATTGCCGTAAAAATATGTTCATTTGTTTTAAAAACATTATAGGGACAGTCTAGTCCAAAATAAACTTTCATGATTCAGATAGAGCATGCAATTTTAAACAATTTTCCAATTTACTTTTATCACCAATTTTGCTTTGTTCTCTTGGTATTCTTAGTTGAAAGCTTAACCTAGGAGGTTCATATGCTAATTTCTTAGACCTTGAAGCCCACCTCTTTCAGATTGCATTTTAACAGTTTTTCACCACTAGAGGTTGTTAGTTCACGTATTTCATATAGATAACACTGTGCTCATGCATGTGAAGTTATCTGGGAGCAGGCACTGATTGGCTAGACTGCAAGTCTGTCAAAAGAACTGAAAAAGGGGCAGTTTGTAGAGGCTTGGATACAAGATAATCACAGAGGTTAAAAGTATATTATTATAACTGTGTTGGTTATGCAAAACTGGGAAATGGGTAATAAAGGGATTATCTATCTTTTAAAACAATAAAAATTCTGGTGTAGACTGTCCCTTTAAGACTTGGCTGATATGTTATTCAATAGCAACACAACAGAAAGGTCTTGGAATTGCAAGGGGTTTTTACTGTCCATTTAAAAGGACATTGCACATTTTCTCACCTTTAGTGTGCTGTTAACCTGCTGGAGTTTATTTAATTTTTACAGATACTTTACCTTTATTTGCTATTTGAAATGGCTACTTTTGTCTTTTGCATCCCCACCTACACTGAAAATATGAGTAACAAAAGTTTTCTATGTAAAAGCTATGTAAAGAGACGAATATATAATTTATTAACCTCCCAGTGATTCTTGTTTTCTTTGTGAATATTGTCAAAAAAAGAACAGAGTACCAAAGCAAAATGCGTATTGCACAAGAGCTTTGCCAGAAAATGTGTCTATACATTATGTTACTGGTCCTGGTATTGTCTTTTTGTCTAAATTGTTCCTTAAAGGGACACTCAAGTCAAAATTAAACTTTCGTGACTCAGATAAAGCCTTCAATTAAAAAAATAATCTACAAAAAGCACCATAAACTTTAATGGTGTTTTCTGTTAATAAAGGACCACTAAATGCATAATTAACAGATGTATAATAGAAAGACAATGCAATAGCACTTGAGGTAGTAAAGACAGGTACTGTAAAATAATTAAAAAAAAAGCCTGGGATATGCATAAGAATATCCTAAGAAAACAGTAACATCTAATATGGGTAGACTTGATAGGCCTTTTGGTTCTTATCTACCAACAAATTATATGTTTCTATGTTCTGAATTTTAAACGAGCAATTGATTTTTTCTGAAAAACTTCAAAATTTACTTCAATCTGCCAGCCCTCTGTATCATGTGATAGCCATCAGCCAATCACAGGCTCATTAGTATATACTGTAAACTCTTGCACATGCTCAGTAGGAGCTGGTGAACCAGAAAGTGTGCACATAAAAATACTGTGCACAATTTGATATTAGAAGTCATTTGGAAAGTCGCTTATACCTGCATGCTCTATGTGAATCATGGAAGTTTAAATTTGACTTGACTGTCCCTTAATCACTTAGTTTAAAACAGAGACAAATATTCTTGTGCTGAATTACCTTTTTTGTTAAACTGAGGCCACTGTTAAGAGTGCATAAAATACACATCATGTTTTATATTTCTTTTACCCTTAGCCCCTGCCACTATGGGTCTATAGCATCCTTAAAGGGGCATTAAAGACTAAATGAATGCTACATAGAATGATGTCATGAAAGCAAAGATCAGCCTGAGAATAATATGAAAATACGTATTTTTAAATTATATTAGTTATTTAAATATTGAAAACATATGTGTATAGTTTTAGTGTCCGTAAAGCAATAGGTACTGCCATCTTTTAACTTTCTTCTCTGCTGAGGCCAATTGGGGCAGCTATACATTGGTCACTAGAATGTGCAACCAATAACTGTGTTAAAGGGACATAAAACCCAATTTTTTTCTTTCATCATTTAAAAAGAGCATGCAATTTTAAAGAACTTTCCAATTTACTTCTATTATTTAATTTGCTTCATTCTCTTGATATCTTTTGTTGAAAATCATATCTAAATAGGCTCAGTGGCTGCTGATTGGAGGGTGCACATAAATGCCTCATGTAATTGGCTCACCCATGTCCATTGCTACTTCTTCAGCAAAGGATATCTAAACAATGAAGCAAATTAGATAATAGAAGAAAATTGGAATGTTGTTTAAAATTGTATTCTCTATCTGAATCTGTAAAGAACAAGTTAGTGTTTCATGTCCCTTTAAAGGGACAGTCTACACCAGAATTTTTATTGTTTTAAAAGATAAATAATCCCTTTATTACCCATTCCCCAGTTTTGCATAACCAACGCAGTTATATTAATATACTTTTAACCTCTGTGATTATCTTGTATCTAAGCCTCTGCAAACTGCCCCTTTATTTCAGTTCTTTTGACAGACTTGCAGTTTAGCCAATCAGTGCCTGCTCCCAGATAACTTCACATGCACGAGCACAGTGTTATCTATATGAAATACGTGAACTAACACCCTCTAGTGGTGAAAAACTGTTAAAATGCATTCTGAAAAGAGGTGGCCTTCAGGTCTAAGAAATTAGCATATGAACCTCCTAGTTTAAGCTTTCAACTAAGAATACCGAGAGAACAAAGCAAAAACATAATTTATGTAAGAACTTACCTGATAAATTCATTTCTTTCATATTAGCAAGAGTCCATGAGCTAGTGACGTATGGGATATACATTCCTACCAGGAGGGGCAAAGTTTCCCAAACCTCAAAATGCCTATAAATACACCCCTCACCACACCCACAAATCAGTTTAACGCATAGCCAAGAAGTGGGGTGATAAGGCAAAAGTGCGAAAGCATAAAAAATAAGGAATTGGAATAATTGTGCTTTATACAAAAAAATCATAACCACCACAAAAAAGGGTGGGCCTCATGGACTCTTGCTAATATGAAAGAAATGAATTTATCAGGTAAGTTCTTACATAAATTATGTTTTCTTTCATGTAATTAGCAAGAGTCCATGAGCTAGTGACGTATGGGATAATGAATACCCAAGATGTGGATCTTCCACGCAAGAGTCACTAGAGAGGGAGGGATAAAATAAAGACAGCCAATTCCGCTGAAAATAATCCACACCCAAAATAAAGTTTAAATCTTATAATGAAAAAAACTGAAATTATAAGCAGAAGAATCAAACTGAAACAGCTGCTTGAAGTACTTTTCTACCAAAAACTGCTTCAGAAGAAGAAAACACATCAAAATGGTAGAATTTAGTAAAAGTATGCAAAGAAGACCAAGTTGCTGCTTTGCAAATCTGATCAACCGAGGCTTCATTCCGAAACGCCCAGGAAGTAGAAACTGACCTAGTAGAATGAGCTGTAATCCTTTGAGGCGGAGTTTTACCCGACTCGACATAAGCATGATGAATCAAAGACTTTAACCAAGACGCCAAAGAAATGGCAGAGGCCTTCTGACCTTTCCTAGAACCGGAAAAGATAACAAATAGACTAGAAGTCTTTCGGAAATTTTTAGTAGCTTCAACATAATATTTCAAAGCTCTAACTACATCCAAAGAATGCAACGATCTTTCCTTAGAATTCTTAGGATTCGGACACAATGAAGGAACCACAATTTCTCTACTAATGTTGTTAGAATTCACAACCTTAGGTAAAAATTTAAAAGAAGTTCGCAACACCGCCTTATCCTGATGAAAAATCAGAAAAGGAGACTCACAAGAAATAGCAGATAATTCAGAAACTCTTCTAGCAGAAGAGATGGCCAAAAGAAACAAAACTTTCCAAGAAAGTAATTTAATGTCCAGCGAATGCATAGGTTCAAACGGAGGAGCTTGAAGAGCCCCCAGAACCAAATTCAAACTCCAAGGAGGAGAAATTGACTTAATAACAGGTTTTATACGAACCAAAGCCTGTACAAAACAATGAATATCAGGAAGACTAGCAATCTTTCTGTGAAAAAGAACAGAAAGAGCAGAGATTTGTCCTTTCAAGGAACTTGCAGACAAACCTTTATCCAAACCATCCTGAAGAAACTGTAAAATTCTAGGAATTCTAAAAGAATGCCAAGAAAAATGATGAGAAAGACACCAAGAAATGTAAATCTTCCAGACTCGATAATATATCTTCCTAGATACAGATTTACGAGCCTGTAACATAGTATTAATCACAGAGTCAGAGAAACCTCTATGACTGAGAATCAAGCGTTCAATCTCCATACCTTCAAATTTAAGGATTTGAGATCCTGATGGAAAAAAGGACCTTGCGATAGAAGGTCTGGTCTTAACGGAAGAGTCCACAGTTGGCAAGTGGCCATCCGGACAAGATCCGCATACCAAAACCTGTGAGGCCATGCTGGAGCCACCAGCAGAACAAACGAGCACTCCTTTAGAATCTTGGAAATTACTCTTGGAAGAAGAACTAGAGGCGGAAAGATATAGGCAGGATGATACTTCCAAGGAAGTGACAATGCATCCACTGCCTCCGCCTGAGGATCCCTGGATCTGGACAGATACCTGGGAAGTTTCTTGTTTAGATGAGAAGCCATCAGATCTATTTCTGGAAGTCCCCACATTTGAACAATCTGAAGAAATACCTCTGGGTGAAGAGACCATTCGCCCGGATGTAACGTGTGGCGACTGAGATAATCCGCTTCCCAATTGTCTATACCTGGGATATGAACCGCAGAAATTAGACAGGAGCTGGATTCCGCCCATACCAGTATTCGAGATACTTCTTTCATAGCCAGAGGACTGTGAGTCCCTCCTTGATGATTGACATATGCCACAGTTGTGACATTGTCCGTCTGAAAACAAATGAACGACTCTCTCTTTAGAAGAGGCCATGACTGAAGAGCTCTGAAAATTGCACAGAGTTCCAAAATATTGATCGGTAATCTCACCTCCTGAGATTCCCAAACCCCTTGTGCTGTCAGAGACTCCCAAACAGCTCCCCAACCTGTCAGACTTGCATCTGTTGAAATCACAGTCCAGGTTGGAAGAACAAAAGAAGCCCCCTGAACTAAACGATGGTGGTCTGTCCACCACGTCAGAGAGTGTCGTACAATCGGTTTTAAAGATATTAATTGAGATATCTTTGTATAATCCCTGCACCACTGGTTCAGCATACAAAGCTGAAGAGGTCGCATGTGAAAACGAGCAAAGGGGATCGCGTCCAATGCAGCAGTCATAAGACCTAGAATTTCCATGCATAAGGCTACCGAAGGGAATGATTGAGACTGAAGGTTTCGACAAGCTGAAACCAATTTTAGACGTCTCTTGTCTGTCTGAGACAGAGTCATGGATACTGAATCTATCTGGAAACCTAAAAAGGTTACCCTTGTCTGAGGAATCAATGAACTTTTTGGTAAATTGATCCTCCAACCATGTTCTCGAAGAAACAATACAAGTCGATTCGTATGAGATTCTGCTAAATGTGAAGACTGAGCAAGTACCAAGATATCGTCCAAATAAGGAAATACCACAATACCCTGTTCTTTGATTACAGACAGAAGGGCACCGAGAACCTTTGTAAAAATCCTTGGAGCTGTTGCTAGGCCAAACGGCAGAGCCACAAACTGGTAATGCTTGTCTAGGAAAGAGAATCTCAGAAACTGATAGTGATCTGGATGAATCGGAATATGCAGATATGCATCCTGTAAATCTATTGTGGACATATAATGCCCTTGCTGAACAAAAGGCAGAATAGTCCTTATAGTTACCATTTTGAATGTTGGTATTCTTACATAACGATTCAATATTTTTAGATCCAGAACTGGTCTGAAGGAATTCTCCTTCTTTGGTACAATGAAGAGATTTGAGTAAAACCCCAGCCCCTGTTCCAGAACTGGAACTGGCATAATTACTCCAGCCAACTCTAGATCTGAAACACATTTCAGAAATGCTTGAGCCTTCACTGGATTTACTGGGACACGGGAAAGAAAAAATCTTCTTGCAGGAGGCCTTATCTTGAAGCCTATTCTGTACCCTTCTGAAACAATGTTCTGAATCCAAAGATTGTGAATCGAATTGATCCAAATTTCTTTTAAAAATCCTAATCTGCCCCCTACCAGCTGGGCTGGAATGAGGGCTGCACCTTCATGTTGACTTGGGAGCTGGCTTTGGCTTTCTAAAAGGCTTGGATTTATTCCAGACTGGAGATGGTTTCCAAACTGATACCGCTCCTGTAGGGGAAGGATCAGGCTTTTGTTCCTTATTGTGACGAAAGGAACGAAAACGATTATTAGACCTAAATTTACCTTTAGATTTTTTATCCTGTGGTAAAAAAGTTCCTTTCCCTCCAGTAACAGTTGAAATAATAGAATCCAACTGTGAACCAAATAATTTATTACCCTGGAAAGAAAGGGAAAGCAAAGTTGACTTAGAAGACATATCAGCATTCCAAGTTTTAAGCCATAAAGCTCTTCTAGCTAAAATAGCTAGAGACATATACCTGACATCAACCCTAATGATATCAAAGATGGCATCACAAATAAAATTATTAGCATGTTGAAGAAGATTAACAATGCTATGAGAATTATGATCTGTTACTTGTTGCGCTAAAGCTTCTAACCAAAAAGTTGAAGCTGCAGCAACATCCGCTAAAGATATAGCAGGTCTAAGAAGATTACCTGAACATAAGTAAGCTTTTCTTAGAAAGGATTCAATTTTCCTATCTAAAGGATCCTTAAAGGAAGTACTATCTGCCGTAGGAATAGTAGTACGTTTAGCAAGAGTAGAGATAGCCCCATCAACTTTAGGGATTTTGTCCCAAAACTCTAATCTGTCAGATGGCACAGGATATAATTGCTTAAAACGTTTAGAAGGAGTAAATGAATTACCCAAATGATTCCATTCCCTGGAAATTACTTCAGAAATAGCATCAGGGACAGGAAAGACTTCTGGAATAACTACAGGAGATTTAAAAACCTTATTTAAACGTTTAGATTTAGTATCAAGAGGACCAGAATCCTCTATTTCTAATGCAATTAAAACTTCTTTAAGTAAAGAACGAATAAATTCCATTTTGAATAAATATGAAGATTTATCAGCATCAACCTCTGAAACAGAATCCTCTGAACCAGAGGAATCATTATCAGAATCAGAATGATGATGTTCATTTAAAAATTCATCTGAAAAATGAGAAGTTTTAAAAGACCTTTTACCTTTACTAGAAGGAGGAATAACAGACATAGCCTTCTTAATGGATTTAGAAACAAAATCTCTTATGTTAACAGGAACACTCTGAGTATTAGATGTTGATGGAACAGCAACAGGTAATGTAACATTACTAAAGGAAATATTATCTGCATTAACAAGTTTGTCATGACATTCATTACAAACAACAGCTGGAGGAACAGATACCACAAGTTTACAGCAAATACACTTAACTTTGGTAGGTCCAGCATCAGGCAGCGATTTTCCAGAAGTATCCTCTGATTCAGGGTCAATCTGAGACATCTTGCAATATGTAATAGAAAAAAACAACATATAAAGCAAAATTGATCAAATTCCTTAAATGACAGTTTCAGGAATGGGAAAAAATGCCAGTGAACAAGCTTCTAGCAACCAGAAGCAAATAAACAATGAGACTTAAATAATGTGGAGACAATAATGACGCCCATATTTTTTAGCGCCAAAAAAGACGCCAACATTATTTGGCGCCTAAATGCTTTTAGCGCCAAAAATGACGCCACGTCCGGTAACGCCGACATTTTTGGCGCAAAAACGTCAAAAATGACGCAACTTCCGGTGACAAGTATGACGCCGGAAATAACAAAGAAATTTTTTTGCGCCAAAAAAGTCCGCGCCAAGAATGACGCAATAAAATGAAGCATTTTCAGCCCCTGCGAGCCTAACAGCCCACAGGGAAAAAGTCAAATTTTAAGGTAAGAAAAAAATGATTATTCAAATGCATTATCCCACATAATGAAACTGACTGTCTGAAATAAGGAATATTGAACATCCTGAATCAAGGCAAATAAATGTTTAAACACAAATATTTAGAACTTTATATAAAAGTGCCCAACCATAGCTTAGAGTGTCACAAAAATAAGACTTACTTACCCCAGGACACTCATCTACATGTAGTAGAAAGCCAAACCAGTACTGAAACGAGAATCAGTAGAGGTAATGGTATATATAAGAGTATATCGTCGATCTGAAAAGGGAGGTAAGAGATGAATCTCTACGACCGATAACAGAGAACCTATGAAATAGACCCCGTAGAAGGAGATCATTGAATTCAAATAGGCAATACTCTCTTCACATCCCTCTGACATTCACTGCACGCTGAGAGGAAAACCGGGCTCCAACCTGTTGCAGAGCGCATATCAACGTAGAATCTAGCACAAACTTACTTCACCACCTCCACAGGAGGCAAAGTTTGTAAAACTGATTTGTGGGTGTGGTGAGGGGTGTATTTATAGGCATTTTGAGGTTTGGGAAACTTTGCCCCTCCTGGTAGGAATGCATATCCCATACGTCACTAGCTCATGGACTCTTGCTAATTACATGAAAGAAATTGGTGATAAAAGTAAATTGGAAAATTGTTTAAAATGACATGCCCTATCTGAATCATGAAAGTTTATTTTGGCCTAGACTGTCCCTTTAAGTCTTGAGTCTGAACTTTTATTTTTAACAGCATTTGGAAAGCATACACATTTTCAAAATTGAATTACAGGAAAAAGAGACAAAATAATTAAAGTGAAGGTCAATTTTCAGCAATGAGTGCCCGGTTTTTAAAAATACTTTTAAAAACAGGGGCACTTTCATTGATGAAAATTTACATTGCACCGGATTTGTAGAAATACTTACCTTTTACTTCAGCAAACTCGGATCGCCGATCCCAGCCTCAGTTCCTCTGTACTGACGTCAGAAATTACAAAACCGGCTTCCTCCAATAATGGCTTGCAGCCCAGAGCGTCCATCTCGTGATGCCCGGCTGTGATTGGAGGAAGCCAGTTTCGTCATTGCTGTGGTTGTACAGCAGGAAGAAGAAGGCGGGGGATCATCGATCCGGTTTTGCAGAAGTAAAAGGTAAGTATTTCTACAAATCCGGTGCAATGTAAACTTTCATCAATGATAGTGCCCCTGTTTTTAAAAGTATTTTTAAAAACCGGGCACTCATTGCTGAAAATTGACCTTCACTTTAAGAGTATATTGCAACACTTTTTTGCTACACTTAATTAAATATTTTATAGCAGAATCACAGTGTTTAATGTACCTGTAATGAAGTCTCTATAATCATCAGCCCTGGGTGCTCATCTGATTACTGTGTTTATCAGCTGCCTACAGCGTTTAAATTACAGAGAACTTACAACATACAGTGTAACCAGTGAGTGAGGTAATCCAGTACATACCATACATGGCATTGTGCACAGTATCAGTGCCATACTGAGCCCTCCACAGGAACTGGTCTTGCGCTTTACACACATCTGGCGCCTCCGGCCCTAGCAAGTCCAAAAGTTTAAGTACCGCATTGTACCTCTGTAGGCAAAGCACGAGGCAGGGGGCAGAGGCCAAGTAGTCTGTGTGTGTCTGGCACAGAGAATCGTCCTACAAAAGTAGCAAAACGTTAGTAGAAGGGTCCAATCAGATACGTGGTTTCTGGTTAAAAGAAGAACTGCACGGAAAAGAATATGAACTGTATCCAATGAATTACACATGCAACAATATGTATGTTGTACATAAAAAAAATCATGTTAAAGCTTTTTTTAGTTCGTCCCTAAGGACTGATTGCTTAGCGGCTAATAAGGACCAACTATTTTAATAGGCAGGGACATACTCTACACACATAAAAACAAAACAAAATATAGCTTTTGTCATCACAGGACTAAAAAAAACTTCAATACATATGTGTTTATTATTCCATTTTCCACACAATAAATCAGAAGTGTCTTAGAAGTGATAAATGTTTTATGCATTACTTTTAGTCCACCTAGAATAATGTATTTAATACATTAATTAATGAATGCATTTAAATTATTGTTTAACATATTAAAGATTGTCTCCATCTTCTTTGAAACAATAACTAAAGTACCGTATTGCAGACTCACTGGGGTGCGTTCACAGTCACACAGCTTGTGACTTTCCTTTTCTGAGGTTTTTCCTATTAAAGAAAACTGTCAGTACAGCTAATCAAATGCTGTACAGCGGCCCATAGACTAAACAGATTGCAGTGTGAGTGCTATATGGTTATGCCTTTTTGGCATTGAGCATTTAGGTTTATTATTGGCCTGACCTGGGGTAATTAATATGGAGAGGACTATCATGTAAGGATCAAGTAACAAACTGTCAGCAAATTCTCTGTATAGTAAAAAAAATTATATAAAACTAAAAAAAGTATAAAAAACGGCAACAAACACATTATCTAATGGACAGAATAAAATATACAATTTTTAAAATGCAGAGAAAAAAAGATTGTAAATTGTGTTTGAGGCCCAAAATTTCCTAACAGCCTTGTCAGTAAAAAAACAAAAAAAAAACAAAAACAAAGAAAGGGTTTGAGAGCGTGAAAAATAAATCGGACACGTTTTGCTGGGCACTATGAGAAATAAATAAAGAAAAGCTGGTTGGCATTATGAATTCTCCAGCTGGGGGCAGTATAATACTTTGCAATATAATAACATTTTCTGTTAGTTAACAATGCTACTTAAATGGACACTAAACCCATTTTTTATCTTTCATGATTCAGATAGATCAGCCATTTTAAGTAACTTTCTAATTTACTCCTATTATAACTTTTTCTTCATTCTCTTGCTATCTTTATTTTAAAATACAGGAATTTAAGCTTAGGAGCTGGATTACAATTAGCCACCAATCAGCAAGGACTACCCAGGTGTTGAACTAAAGATGGGCTGGCTCCTAAGCTTAGATTCCTGCTTTTCAAAAAAAAAAGAAAAGAAAGTTGCTTAAAATTGCATGCTCTATCTGAATCATGATTGAAAAAAAATGGGTTCAATATCCCTTTAAAAGGACACTAAACCCATTTTTTTCATAATTCAGGTAGAGCAGCAATTTTAAGCAACTTTCTAATTTACTCCTATTAATTTTCTTCGTTCACTTGCTATCTTTATTTGAAAAGCAATAATGAAAGCTTAGGAAGCAGCCCCATTTTTGGTTCAGCACCCGGGTTGTGCTTGCTGATAGGTGGCTTAATGTAATCACCAATCAGCAAGCGATATCCAGGGTGCTTAACAAAAAATGGGCCGGCTCCTTAGCTTAGATTCCCACTTTTACAAATAAAGATAGCAAGAGAACAAAGAAAATTGATAATAGGAGTAAATTAGAAAGTTGCTTAAAATTGCTGCTCTCTCTGAATCATAAAAGAAAAAAATTGGGTTTAGTGCATAAATTAATTGCATGATTAAACATGAATTGATTTAATAATAATTTGTGCAACAAACATTGTAAAAATTAAATAGCTAATTTAGCTTAATATTTGCTTACATTTTAGTAGAGTGGTCAGTAAAATCAGCTTGATATATTTAAAAGAAATTGAGAAAAGATGACCAAGTCTACTGCCCTAAAAAATAAATCATAAACTTTATTATTTTTCACTGATATACGTTGGTAAGGCCAAACTTTTCTCCTTTCAGGATAAACATTCCCAAGGGTTGTTTAAAGGGACAGAAAAGCCCAAAAATGTCTTTCATGATTTGGATGGCACATACCATTTTAAATAACTTTCCAATTTATTAAAATCAATTGAAACATTTGCTTCATTCTCCTGTTATCTTTTGCTGAAGAAACAACATTGCACTAGCGGCAGATAGATGAACATATCTAGTTAGCCAATCACAAGAGACAAATGTGTGCAGGCACCAATCACCAGCAAGCTCCTACTAGAGTAAGATATGTGTGTATTCTTTTTCAACAAGGTATAGCAAGAAAACAAAGCATATATGAAAAAAGAAGTTCATTTAAAAATGTCTTAAAATGACCGGCTCTATCCCAATCATGCAGGTTTAATTTTGACTTTCTATCCCTTTAAACCCATTTTAATAGCCTGTAATAGTCTATAAAATGCTGAGCTACTGGATTCTAGTTTAGTTGGGAAGTAAAGTACAAATATTTTCAAGCTTTTTTTCTCTCCACCTACAGAATAATAAATGTACTGAGCAAATGAAGATCTTTTACTTCAAATTCTAAAGATCAGGCCGAGCTTTCCTGTCTGATATGGAGCAAAATAAAGCAGCTCACTGCTTTGATAAAAATGCAAAAGGTGTCTCCGAAGATAAGAAAATGTTTTTGTTAATGGTTTTGGCAGAAAGTGCTGTTAGTGCATAAGCTGTTTTACACTGTAACCAAGTATAAATGTTTGCTCAGATGCACATGACCACGTGCGGACGAAGCGCCATGTTTGGAGAACAGCATAGGAAAAACAACTCCTGATAGGCAAACATTTAAACTTAAAGGGACATTTAGCTATTTTTAATATATGCACATCAAATATGGCATTGCTTTGCAATCCATGGACACAAAGCTTTTTGAGTTTCATTATCTTATCTCCTCTGCTGTGGCCAGTTAGGCACATATATAAATGAGCTCCTGCACTGTTCAAGCAATCATTGGTTAGATTGTTGCAGGGCCATAGCTCTGCTGTCTGAAGTATGCATAAAACTACAAGAGGAGTGGACAAAACACATATTGGAAGGGTATTTTTTTTACTACACATAACTAAATATTTTAGGGCTAAATTACGAATGGAGCTTTATTTAACGAGTTAACTTCGCTAGAGGTTAACTATTTAAGCACATCGGTTGCACTCGTATTATAAGTTGAAACGTTTCCATGCGAGTGTAGCCCAACAAAAAAAAAGAGTTGGACTTCAGATATTGCAACCGCGTTACATATTCTCCCCATAGACTTCAATGAAGCGTGCAAACTGAAAAAAAACAACTAACACCCATACTCACACGCTAACCTGATCACGTTTATTCAAAAGGGCTAAAACCAACATAAATTATGAATATTTTTCATTCCAATGTTCTTTACATAGAATATGTTCTACTTATTCTAATAAATATATATATGATTTTTGCTAAAGTATCTATCTATCTATCTATCTATATATATATATATATATATATATATATATATGTGATTTTTTGTGTTCTGCGCTGCTTTCTTAAGAATCAATTATACTATAGTGCTTATTGTATTCAATATTGTTCCCTTTATTCCTAACTAGTGTTAAAGCCCGTGTACACAGGCAAAAATATTAAATGAAAGAAATATACCTATTCCTCTATCCCTTTGTCCCTATATCCCTGTCCCTATCCCCCTGTCCCTAAACCTCTGTCTTTGTCCCTATCCCTCTGTTCCTATCCCTCTGTTCCTATCCCTCTGTTCCTATCCCTCTGTCCCTATCGCTCTTTCCATATCCCTCTGTCCTGACCCCCCCTCAAACAGCTCTCTAATTCTCCCTCCTCTATTGCCACCATCTTAGGTACTGGCAGCTGTCTGCCAGTACCTATAAACCCCTTTTTATATTCTTTTTTTTTAATTTCTGTAGTGTAGTGTTTTTTTTGTCAAACACCTTCTACCCTTATAACTTTTTGAAAATAATTTTTATCAGACAGTGTTTATATGAGTGTAACTGTACTTTCAAGTGTATTTATGTTGTGTTTAATGCAACTTTATTTTCTTCCCCTACCCTTTACGTGAGCTCTCAAGTCACAGTAACCTTTCAACTTATAAAACGCACGCTATTTCCGATAAGTACCCAATATCACTTGCGTGCAACAGTTAGTGCGCCACTTGTAATTTAGCCCTTAATGGGGAATTACATTTTAAGTGTAATGGACTTTTACAAATAACATATAAGCAACCAGTATGATTTAATTAGAGATCCGACTAAATAGTTCATCTTATGTGACTGATGAAAATTTGTGTAACATGATTACAATTTTTAAGTCGATCACAAAAAGACGCCATGACTAAGGGCTTAATAGCCTAGTGCTCTCCTCCACTGGCGAGACGTATTGTCAGTACTGTGAGGTTCCTCAAAGAGTTTTATAAAGTCAAATATTAGCTTGAGAGTTGTTATCTTGCTATACAGGGTTCTGAGTGCAAAGGAGACACCTCAATTACAATATAATGCTTAAGAAAAGCTCACAAGGATTTAGTGTAATCAATCGAGGAAGCAGCGGGAAGGGTGGAAACACATAAGCCATCCCGAAGTTCCAAGGTGCTGTCAAGGCATCTATCAGAACCGCTCCCGGATCCCTGGATCTGGACCCGTAGCGAGGAAGTTTGGCGTTCTGGCGAGACGCCATGAGATCTATCTCTGGTTTGCCCCAACGTCGAAGTATTTGGGCAAAGACCTCCGGATGAAGTTCCCACTCCCCCGGATGAAAAGTCTGGCGACTCAAGAAATCCGCCTCCCAGTTCTCCACTCCCGGGATGTGGATTGCTGACAGGTGGCAAGAGTGAGACTCTGCCCAGCGAATTATCTTTGATACTTCCATCATTGCTAGGGAGCTTCTTGTCCCTCCTTGATGGTTGATGTAAGCTACAGTCGTGATGTTGTCCGACTGAAACCTGATGAACCCCCGAGTTTTTAACTGGGGCCAAGCCAGAAGGGCATGGAGAACTGCTCTTAATTCCAGAATGTTTATTGGCAGGAGACTTTCCTCCTGATTCCATTGTCCCTGAGCCTTCAGAGAATTCCAGACAGCGCCCCAACCTAGTAGGCTGGCGTCTGTTGTTACAATTGTCCAGTCCGGCCTGCTGAATGGCATCCCCCTGGACAGATGTGGCCGAGAAAGCCACCATAGAAGAGAGTTTCTGGTCTCTTGATCCAGATTCAGAGTAGGGGACAAGTCTGAGTAATCCCCATTCCACTGACTCAGCATGCACAATTGCAGCGGTCTGAGATGTAGACGTGCAAAGGGTACTATGTCCATTGCTGCTACCATTAAGCCGATCACCTCCATGCATTGAGCTACTGACGGGAGTTGAATGGAATGAAGGACACGGCATGCATTTAGAAGCTTTGTTAATCTGTCTTCTGTCAGATAAATCTTCATTTCTACAGAATCTATAAGAGTCCCCAAGAATGGAACTCTTGTGAGAGGAAAAAGAGAACTCTTCTTTTCGTTCACTTTCCATCCATGCGACCTTAGAAATGCCAGAACTAACTCTGTATGAGACTTGGCAGTTTGAAAGCTTGAAGCTTGTATCAGAATGTCGTCTAGGTACGGAGCTACCGAAATTCCTCGCGGTCTTAGTACCGCCAGAAGGGCACCCAGAACCTTTGTGAAGATTCTTGGAGCCGTAGCCAATCCGAATGGAAGAGCTACAAACTGGTAATGCCTGTCTAAGAAGGCAAACCTTAGATACCGGTAATGATCTTTGTGAATCGGTATGTGAAGGTAAGCATCCTTTAAATCCACTGTGGTCATGTACTGACCCTTTTGGATCATGGGTAAGATTGTCCGAATAGTTTCCATTTTGAACGATGGAACTCTTAGGAATTTGTTTAGGATCTTTAAATCCAAGATTGGCCTGAAAGTTCCCTCTTTTTTGGGAACCACAAACAGGTTTGAGTAAAACCCTTGTCCTTGTTCCGACCGCGGAACCGGATGGATCACTCCCATTAATAACAGATCTTGTACACAGCGTAGAAACGCTTCTTTCTTTATCTGGTTTGTTGACAACCTTGACAGATGAAATCTCCCTCTTGGGGGAGAGAATTTGAAGTCTAGAAGGTATCCCTGAGATATGATCTCTAGCGCCCAGGGATCCTGAACATCTCTTGCCCAAGCCTGGGCGAAGAGAGAGAGTCTGCCCCCCACTAGATCCGGTCCCGGATCGGGGGCCCTCGGTTCATGCTGTCTTTGGGGGCAGCAGCAGGTTTCCTGGCCTGCTTGCCCTTGTTCCAGGACTGGTTAGGTTTCCAGCCTTGTCTGTAACGAGCAACAGCTCCTTCCTGTTTTGGTGCAGTGGAAGTTGATGCTGCTCCTGCTTTGAAATTCCGAAAGGGACGAAAATTAGACTGTCTAGCCTTAGCTTTGGCTTTGTCTTGAGGCAGGGCGTGGCCCTTACCTCCTGTAATGTCAGCGATAATTTCTTTCAAACCGGGCCCAAATAAAGTTTGCCCCTTGAAAGGTATATTAAGTAATTTGGACTTAGAAGTTACATCAGCTGACCAGGATTTTAGCCACAGCGCCCTACGTGCCTGAATGGCGAATCCTGAGTTCTTAGCCGTAAGTTTGGTTAAATGTACTACGGCCTCCGAAATGAATGAATTAGCTAGTTTAAGGACTCTAAGCCTGTCCGTAATGTCGTCCAGCGTAGCTGAACTAAGGTTCTCTTCCAGAGACTCAATCCAAAATGCTGCCGCAGCCGTAATCGGCGCGATGCATGCAAGGGGTTGCAATATAAAACCTTGTTGAACAAACATTTTCTTAAGGTAACCCTCTAATTTTTTATCCATTGGATCTGAAAAAGCACAGCTATCCTCCACCGGGATAGTGGTACGCTTAGCTAAAGTAGAAACTGCTCCCTCCACCTTAGGGACCGTTTGCCATAAGTCCCGTGTGGTGGCGTCTATTGGAAACATCTTTCTAAATATTGGAGGGGGTGAGAACGGCACACCGGGTCTATCCCACTCCTTAGTAACAATTTCAGTTAGTCTCTTAGGTATAGGAAAAACGTCAGTACTCGCCGGTACCGCAAAGTATTTATCCAACCTACACAATTTTTCTGGTATTGCAACAGTGTTACAATCATTAAGAGCCGCTAAAACCTCCCCTAGTAATACACGGAGGTTCTCCAATTTAAATTTAAAATTTGAAATATCTGAATCCAATCTGTTTGGATCAGAACCATCACCCACAGAATGAAGCTCTCCGTCCTCATGTTCTGCAAGCTGTGACGCAGTATCAGACATGGCCCTAGTATTATCAGCGCACTCTGTTCTCACCCCAGAGTGATCACGCTTGCCTCTTAGTTCTGGTAATTTAGCCAAAACTTCAGTCATAACAGTAGCCATATCTTGTAATGTTATCTGTAATGGCCGCCCAGATGTACTAGGCGCCATAATATCACGCACCTCCCGGGCGGGAGATGCAGGTACTGACACGTGAGGCGAGTTAGTCGGCATAACTCTCCCCTCGCTGTTTGGTGAAATTTGTTCAATTTGTACAGATTGGCTTTTATTTAAAGTAGCATCAATACAGTTAGTACATAAATTTCTATTGGGCTCCACCTTGGCATTGGAACAAATGACACAGATATCTTCCTCTGAATCAGACATGTTTAACACACTAGCAATAAACTTGCAACTTGGTTACAATCTTATTTAACAAAAACATACTGTGCCTCAAAGAAGCACTAAACGATTAAATGACAGTTGAAATAATGAACTGAAAGACAGTTATAGCATCAATCCTTAAAAACAACACAACTTTTAGCAAAGGTTTGTTCCCATTAGTAAAGTAACAATAATTAAATTTGAAACATAAAAATTACAGAGCAACGTTTTTAATCACAGTCAATATATAAGTCTCACAGCTCTGCTGAGAGAATCTACCTCCCTCCAAAGAAGTTTGAAGACCCCTGAGATCTGTTAGAGATGAACCGGATCATGCAGGAAATACAAGAGTAACTGACTGGAATTTTTTGATGCGTAGCAAAGAGCGCCAAAAACGGCCCCTCCCCCTCACACACAGCAGTGAGAGAGAAACGAAACTGTCACAATTAAAACAAGCAACTGCCAAGTGGAAAAATAATGCCCAAATATTTATTCACTCAGTACCTCAGAAAATGCAAACGATTCTACATTCCAGCAAAAACGTTTAACATAATAAATACCTATTAAAAGGTTTAATGTACTTTTAACAGAGTAATTCCGGTGAAATACCATCCCCAGAATACTGAAGTGTAGAGTATACATACATGTCATTATAACGGTATGGCAGGATTTTCTCATCAATTCCATTCAGAAAATAAAAACTGCTACATACCTCAATGCAGATTCATCTGCCCGCTGTCCCCTGATCTGAAGCTTTTACCTCCCTCAGATGGCCGAGAAACAGCAATATGATCTTAACTACTCCGGTTAAAATCATAGTAAAAACTCTGGTAGATTCTTCTTCAAACTCTGCCAGAGAGGCAATAACACGCTCCGGTGCTATTGTAAAATAACAAACTTTTGATTGAAGTTATAAAAACTAAGTATAATCACCATAGTCCTCTCACACATCCTATCTAGTTGCTGGGTGCAAGAGAATGACTGGGAGTGACGTAGAGGGGAGGAGCTATATGCAGCTCTGCTGGGTGAATCCTCTTGCATTTCCTGTTGGGGAGGAGTTATATCCAAGAAGTAATGATGACCCGTGGACTGATCACACATAACAGAAGAAATAAGCAATACCAAATAATTTAACAATGCAAATGAAAAGTAAAGAATGAAATTAAAAAGAACTGAGAAAGCTGGTGTGTATTAACATTGGCCTCACTGAGGTGCCGTACCTGCTTGACCTCATCTGGTAGAATTTGGAAGGCATCTTGGCGAGTTAGCGTTACCATCTTCATGCCGACCAAGAGAAACTTCTGTTGATGGGCTTTGCGCAGTATCTTTACCAGTATACGACTCCAGGACCCTGGCTTCAAGAGCAGAACTGTATAAAGTAGAGGAGGCTCTAGGAAAGAGATGTACAAATAAATGAACATGTATGATATACGTGACTCAATGCACTTTATATATATATATATATATATATATATATACACAAAACACGGAAGGGGACTGCACTCTGCACCTTGACGTGGTACCTGGGCTTGTCCCATTTGATCAGATGCAGTAACTAAGTAACTAACTCTTCCATTTTTGCTTTTAATCTTAGCTGAGAGCTTGTAAGTGAGTGCTGGACTTTCTCTGTGTGCTATATATATATAGTGTAGCAAAGAAGTGCACTCTCACTCAAAATTCAGCTACCAGGGTGCTAGTGAAGTGAGATAAACATGATAAACATAGACTTGCACTCGCTGGATTTTCAAAGCCAATTTTTTACTGTGACCTTGTTGTAACGTTTCAGGGACAATGTATCCCCTTCCTCAGCCTGAGGAAGGGGATACATTGTCCCTGAAACGTTACAACAAGGTCACAGTAAAAAATTGGCTTTGAAAATCCAGTGAGTGCAAGTCTATGTTTATCATATATATATATATATATATATATATATATATATATATATATATATATATATATATATATATATATATATATATATATATATATATATATATATAGTCATTTCAGAAAAGTTAAGCACTCATTGGACTTCAGTCATCTGTGTGGTAAACAATATTTATTGGTGACGTTTCGGGACACAAACAGTCCCTTCCTCTGACAAACAACAATACAAAATGTCAAACTTTTAAAGGTGAAAAAAGCCCTCCCCTCTGTGAAAAACCAATCACTATAGTCTGCGTGAACAAATTGGAGAGACAAGTCTCTTGATAGGTTTGTGATCAAAAATCAGATAAATTGATTGGACAGAAACCTGTCAATCAAAGGTGCATATTCGTTTGGCTTATAAAAGTGAACAAAAGTGTGTTAAAAACAAAGTGCCAGGTCAGCAAATAGTAGAAAGCATATGTAGACAACAAAGGGTGTCAATATAAATGTTTGAATGAGGCACGGTTGGCGCAAGAATTGCATATTACACCAACCAATAGAATTAATCAATGCAAAAGGTATGTGCCCGGGCAGCCAATCACACTCATTGTCAGCCGGAGGGTAAAATGAGTCACCATTATTCGACTCCACCTACTGGCTTATCCGTGTAACATAGTTTAACTGCATCAGACCATCTATGTCAATCAGGTTGTGTATCCAATTATAGATCTTAGCCTATACAACGGGCTCTCACATTGATGTACCCAAATATAGGATTACCGGTCACTCACAGAACCCCAAACCCATTATATCAGTATGTCAGTAATTGCACGCCGGAAAACCCAAAGTGATGTCACCATGACTACCGGGAGCGCACACATGTCACGCTCGCCACAATACCGCACTATACCCACATCACTAATAAGCAGAGAGAATCTCGCTGTCCACTATATATGTCAGGCCAGTGTTTGTTTTCTTCTGTGCGTAACCGGCCAATGATTTATCAGTGTGGAGACACACACCGCCGGTCCACCAATCATACGCATTGTTGACCTCGCTGCTATGGTAACGCATCACTAACCAAGTCTATATTCAACGGATGTTATCGAGTGAAGCCACACACCACTGTGCAACCAATCATGTGCTGCCAAATATTCATGCACGCCCATATCTAACACAGTGTAACTGTCTATTGAAAGAATCATCTGTCTCCATTAGTTGAGAGCTGCTGCAGCACCATATCGCGCAATGTATTACTTTAACAAACAAAACACAACAAGTAGGAATGATTGACCTAGTATTACTCGTGCATTTACTGTTTAGTCATTTCAGCAATATTATGTGTTTAAATGAAATTAAATTAAATCGTAACCTATAATGTGTGATTCACAAATATAAATCCCCTATGTATATATATACACAATTAATATAAGCAATGAACAGTGCCCTAAACAGTCATTTGGAGCATATTTATGCTACCAACCGATATACCCTAACCATGTTATATCATAGATTATGGGTCACAACCCATCCCTATCACAAAATTGTCATGCGGCTAACCCATTTTTAAAAAAAAATAAAAAAAATAAAAATAAAGATAGAAAAATAAAGATAAAAAATAGAAAACAAATGCCAATATACCCCAGTGTCAAATAAAGGTAAAAAGTGAAATCCTTAATTAGTAAACACTCACAGTGTGTAGATCCAACCAGGATCCTAAACACACTAAACCATAATAATCATAATAGTAATTCTTATCATCGGAAAATCACCCCAA